>NC_064562.1:63066398-63282171 GCF_937001465.1 Orcinus orca | reverse complement strand
CTCTCAGGTGGCAGTTGGAGCCTGCTGAGAATCTCCTCCCCTCAGTTAAAACAGCTCTGGATAAAACACATATGCCCTTTTTTGCCAAGTGCATTATTTTCCAAGTTCTGTCTCTTTTCCTATGCTTTAAGAGCGACTCCCGTGTACCTTCTGAAATCGGTTTCCATCAATTCTGCCCCGCATTCAAGTCCTCTTCACAGCCTTACTTCAGTATAATTTTGATGATAGCTGTCATTTATAACTCCGCAGGTTTGTGAATTACAGTGCCCCTCAGCTCATTTCTTCAACTCGCTTTCTTGTGAGTTGGCCGCAAAATTGCAGGATCTCTTCAGGCCCTAATCTAGTTCCAGCACGGCATGCGGAACCTTTGGTTCATTCATCTTCCTGGTGTGAAATGAGAGTTAAATTTGCCCGTCCAGAAACCTACAGATAGTCTCCCATTGCTTCTCCTTATTCCTGTTCATCTTCCGAAGAAATTGCAAACTGGGCCAAACAGGATGTTAAAGGCACTGACTCTGCAAGTGGGGAGAGTGTTAGTAAAGCGTCTGGAATGTTGCACCCGAGTACCAGGGGATGATAACTGAGACACATTTGAACACGTTTCCCGATCACATGGTGGATCATACTCTGGGTTCCACATGCATGTTTTAGCTGAAGGAAGAATCCCTTAAACCAGGAGAGTTGAGACCCATGGAATGGGTACCATGCAATATGACTTCAAAGGGTCTGCATTTCCTCACCGATCCTCACCAATCCTATCACTGCTGTGTATATGCCGCTGTACACATGCTTGATTCTCTTTCAGAGACATATAAATCCGTAGGTTTTAAGATTCTTACTAGTCAGGTATATTCTTAGGGGTTTAATATGGGGTGTTAAGTCCACTTTGTTGAGCAAGGAGTAGCTCTTGTCTATTACATATTTGGCTTATGGAACGGTATCTGTGCTACTTTCAATCTCTGGTTTTATGCAGCACCCCAACTCACCTTTCCCCTTAAGCAAGCATAAGTTGGTTTCTACATTTGAGACCCTGTTCTGTTTTGTAATTCAGTTCCTGTGTAGCCAAGTTTACATTGCGTGTAGTAGTGATATCTTATGATGTTTCTTTTTCTGTGTGACTTATTTCACATAGAATCATCGTACCTGAATCCACTCATTATGCTGCTTCGGGCCTGATGACATAGATTTCATTGCTGAGTGATATTGCATTGTACGTAAGTACCACAACTTCTTTATCCATTTTTCACTTTCTGTGATATTGAACTTGTACCGTAAACGAGGTTCTTGTAAACAGAGCCGTCCCAAACCTTGGGGTGACTGTGTCTTTTTTATTTTAATTTCCCTAAGCTATAGGACCATAAGAGGAAGTGCCCTAGGCTCTGTTGCTTTGTTTTGTAGATGTTTCAGGAAACACCATAAACTTCTCAAGAGTGGCTGTTGGCAATTTTCATCCCGCACTTCAGCATGACAAGGCTCCCAGTTCTCCATGGCCTGTCCTGCCTTTGTGGATTTTACACTTTTTTCAGATGGCATTTTTGACCTGGGTGCAGTGAGACTTCATTGTAATGCAGATTTCCTTTGCAACCTTGCTTGGTTGGCCAAAAAGGGCGTATGCGTTTTTTCCTGAATATATTCAGGAAAAAACGCATACGCCCTTTTTGGCCAAGTGCATCATTGTGGACGTTCTGCCTCTTTTCTTATGCTTTACATGCAATTGCAGTCTACCTTCTGAAATCGGTTTCCTGCAATTCTGCCCCGCATTCAAGTCCTCTTGGCAGCCTTACTTCAATATATTTTTGGACGATAGCTGTCATTTATAACTCTGCAGGTTTTTGAATTACAGTGCCCCTGAACTCCTTTCTTCAACTCGCTTTCTTGTGAGCTGGCCGCAACACCGCAGGATTGCTTCAGGCCCTAGTGTGGTTCCGGCATGGCACGCTGAGCCTTTGGTTAATTCCTCTTCCTGGTGGGAAATGAGAGTTAAATTTGCCCGTCCAGACACCTCCAGCTAGTCTCTCATTTGTTCTCCCTATTCCTGTTGATGTTCCGAAGAAATTGCAAACTGGGCAAAACAGGAGGTTAAAGGCACTGACTCTCCAAGTGGGGAGAGTGTTAGTAAAGCGTCTGGAATGTTGCACCCGAGTACCACGGGACGAAAACTGAGACACATTTGAACACGTTTCCCGAACACACAGTGGATCATACTCTGGGTTTCACATGCATGTTTTAGCTGAGGGACGAATCCCTTAAACCTGGAGAATTGAGACCCATGGAATGGTACCATGCAATATGACTTCAAAGGGTCTTCATTTGCTCACCGAACCTCACCATCCTATCACTGCTGTGTTTATGCCACTGTACACACGCTTGATTCTCTTTCGGAGACATATAAATCCATAGGTTTTAAGATTGTTACTAGTCAGGTATATTCTTAGGCGTTTAATATGTGGTGTTGAGTCCACTTCGTTGAGCAAGGAGTAGCTCTTGTCTATTACATATTTGGCTTATGGAACGGTATCTGTGCTAATTTCAATCTCTGGTTTTATGCAGCACCCCAACTCTCCTTTCCCCTTAAGCAAGCATAAGTTGGTTTTCTACATTTGAGACCCTGTTCTGCTTTGTAATTCAGTTCCTGTGTAGCCAAGTTTACATTCCGTGTATTAGTGATATCTTATGATGTTTCATTTTCTGTGTGACTTATTTCACTTAGAATCATCGTACCTGAATCCACTCATTATGCTGCTTTGGGCCTGATGACATAGATTTCATTGCTGAGTGATATTGCATTGTACGTAATTACCACAACTTCGTTATCCATTTTTCGCTTTCTGTGATATTGAACTTGTAGCGTAAACGAGGTTTTTGTAAACAGAGCCGTCCCAAACTTTGGGGTGGCTGTGTCTTTTTGATTTTAATTTCCCTAAGCTATAAGACCATAAGTGGAAGTGCCCTAGGCTCTGTTGCTTTTTTTTTTGAATGTTTCAGGAAACACCATACACTTCTCCAGAGTGGCTGTTGGCAATTTACATCCCGCCCATCAGCATAACAAGGCTCCCAGTTCTCCATGGCCTGTCCTGCCTTTCTGGATTTTACACTTTTTCCAGATGGCCCTTTTGACCGGGGGGCAGTGAGACTTCATTGTAGTGCAGATTTCCTTTGCAAGTTTGCTTGGTTGGCCAACTGCATCGTTGTGGACGTTCTGCCTCTTCTCCTATGCTTTACATGTAATTCCAGTCTACCTCCTGAAATAGGTATCCTGCAATTCTGCCCCGCTTTCAAGTCCTCTTTTCAGCCTTACTTCAATATATTTTTGGACGATAGCTGTCATTTATAACTCTGCAAGTTTGTGAATGACAGTGCCCCTGAGCTCCTTTCTTCAACTCGATTTCTTGTGAGCTGGCCGCAACACCGCAGTATTGCTTTAGGTCCTAGTGTGGTTCCGACATGGCACGCTGAGCCTTTGGTTAATTCCTCTTCCTGGTGGGAAATGAGAGTTAAATTTGCCCGTCCAGACACCTCCAGGTAGTCTCTCATTGGTTCTCCCTATTCCTGTTCATTTTTCGCAGAAACTGCAAACTGGGCCAAACAGGAGGTTAAAGGCACTGACTCTCCAAGTGGGGAGAGTGTTAGTAAAGCGTCTGGAATGTTGCACCCGAGTACCAGGGGGCGAAAACTTAGACACATTTGAACACGTTTCCCGATCACATGGTGGATCATACTCTGGGTTCCACATGCATGTTGTAGCTGAAGGAAGAATCCCTTAAACCTTGAGAGTTGAGACCCATGGAATCGCTAATATGCAATATGACTTCAAAGGCTCTGCATTTGCTCACCGAACCTCACCAGTCCTATCACTGCTGCGTTTATGCCACTGTACACACGCTTGATTCTCTTTCAGAGACATATAAATCCATAGGTTTTAAGATTCTTACTACTCAGGTATATTCTTAGGCGTTTAATATGGGGTGTTGTGTCCACTTAGTTGAGCAAGGAGTAGCTCTGGTCTATTACATATTTGGCTTATGGAACGGTATCTGTGCTAATTTCAATCTCTGGTTTTATGCAGCACCCTAACTCACCTTTCCCCTTAAGCAAGCATAAGTTGGTTTTCTACATTTGAGAACGTGTTCTGTTTTTTAATTCAGTTCCTGTGTAGCCAAGTTTACATTCCGTGTAGTAGTCACATCTTATGATGTTTCTTTTTCTGTGTGACTTATTTCACTTAGAATCATCGTACCTGAATCTCCTCATTATGCTGCTACGGGCCTGATGACATAGATTTCATTGCTGTGTGATATTGAATTGTACCTAAGTACCACAACTTCTTTATCCATTTTTCATTTTCTGCGATATAGAACATATACCGTAAACGAGGTTCTTGTAAACAGAGCCATCCCAAACTTTGGGGTGGCTGTGTCTTTTTTATTTTAATTTCCCTAAGCAATAGGACCATAAGTGGAAGTGCCCTAGGCTCTGTTGCTTTGTTTTTTGGATGTTTCAGGAAACACCATACACTTCTCCAGAGTGGCTGTTGGCAATTTACATCCCGCCCATCAGCATAACAAGGCTCCTAGTTCTCCATGGCCTGTCCTGCCTTTCTGGATTTTACACATTTTTCAGATGGCCCTTTTGACTGGGGGGCAGTGAGACTTCATTGTAGCGCAGATTTCCTTTGCAAGCTTGCTTGGTTGGCCAAAAAGTGCGTAGGCGTTTTTTCCTGAATATATTCAGGAAAAAACGCATACGCCCTTTTTGGCCAAGTGCATCATTGTGGACATTCTGCCTCTTTTCCTATGCTTTACATGCAATTCCAGTCTACCTCCTGAAATCGGTTTCCTGCAATTCTGCCCCGCTTTCAAGTCCTCTTGGCAGCCTTACTTCAATATATTTTTGGACGATACCTGTCATTTATAACTCTGCATGGTTGTGAATTACAGTGCCCCTGAGGTCCTTTCTTCAACTCGCTTTCTTGTGAGCTGGCCGCAACACCGCAGGATTGCTTCAGGCCCTAGTGTCATTCTGGCATGGCACGCTAAGCCTTTGGTTAATTCCTCTTCCTGGTGGGAAATGAGAGTTAAATTTGCCCGTCTAGACACCTCCAGCTAGTCTCTCATTGGTTCTCCCTATTCCTGTTCATTTTCCGCAGAAATTGCAAACTGGGCCAAACAGGAGGTAAAAGGCACTGACTCTCCAAGTGGGGAGAGTGTTAGTAAAGCGTCTGGAATGTTGCACCCGAGTACCAGGGGACGAAAACTGAGACACATTTGAACACGTTTCCCGATCACACGGTGGATCATACTCTGGGTTCCACATGCATGTATTAGCTGAAAGAAGAATCCCTTAAACCTGGAGAGTTGAGACCCATGGAATGGGTACCATGCAATATGACTTCAAAGGGTCTGCATTTGCTCACCAAACCTCACCAGTCCTATCACTGCTGCGTTTATGCCACTGTACACATGCTTGATTCTCTTTCAGAGACATATAAATCCATAGGTTTTAAGATTCTTACTACTCAGGTATATTCTTAGGCGTTTAATATGGGGTGTTGTGTCCTCTTCGTTGAGCAAGGAGTAGCTCTTGTCTATTACATATTTGGCTTATGGAATGGTATCTGTGCTAATTTCAATCTCTGGTTTTACGCAGCACCCCAACTCACCTTTCCCCTTAAGCAAGCATAAGTTGGTTTTCTACATTTGAGACCCTGTTCTGTTTTGTAATTGAGTTCCTGTGTAGCCAAGTTTTCATTCAGTGTAGTAGTGATATCTTATGATGTTTCTTTTTCTGTGTGACTTATTTCACTTAGAATCATCGAACCTGAATCCACTCATTATGCTGCTACAGGCCTGATGACATAGATTTTATTGCTGAGTGATATTGCATTGTACGTAAGTACCACAATTTCTTTATCCACTTTTCGCTTTCTGTGATATTGAACTTGTACTGTAAACTAGGTTCTTGTAAACAGAGCCGTCCCAAACTTTGGGGTGGCTGTGTCTTTTTGATTTTAATTTCCCTAAGCTATAGGACCATAAGTGGAAGTGCCCTAGGCTCTGTTGCTTTGTTTTTTGGATGTTTCAGGAAACACCATACACTTCTCCAGAGTGGCTGTTGTCAATTTACATCCCGCCCATCAGCATAACAAGGCTCCCAGGTCTCCATGGCCTGTCCTGCCTTTCTGGGTTTTACACTTTTTTCAGATGGCCCTTTTGACCTGGGGGAAGTGAGACTGCATTGTAGTGCAGATTTCCTTTGCAAGCTTGCTTGGTTGGCCAAAAAGGGCGTATGAATTTTTCCCTGAATATATTCAGGAAAAAACGCATACGCCCTTTTTGGCCAAGTGCATCATTGTGGACGTTCTGCCTCTTTTCCTATGCTTTACATGCAATTCCAGTCTACCTCCTGAAATTGGTTTCCTACAACCTGCCCCGCTTTCAAGTCCTCTTGGCAGCCTTACTTCAATATATTTTTGGACGATAGCTGTCATTTATAACTCTGCAGGTTTGTGAATGACAGTGCCCCTGAGCTCCTTTCTTCAACTCGCTTTCTTGTGAGCTGGCCGCAACACCGCAGGATTGCTTCAGGCCCTAGTGTGGTTCCGGCATAGCACACTGAGCCTTTGTTTAATTCCTCTTCCTGGTGGGAAATGAGAGTTAAATTTGGCCGTCCAGACACCTCCAGCTAGTCTCTCATGGGTTCCCCCTATTCCTGTTCATTTTCCGCAGAAATTGCAAACTGGGCCAAACAGGAGGTTAAAGGCACTGACTATCCAAGTGGGGAGAGTGTTAGTAAAGCGTCTGGAATGTTGCACCCGAGTACCAGGGGACAAAATCTGAGACACATTTCAACACGTTTCCCGATCACACGGTGGATCATACTCTGGGTTCCACATGCATGTTTTAGCTGAAGAAAGAATCCCTTAAACCTGGAGAGTTGAGACCCATGGAAAGGGTAATATGCAATATGACTTCAAAGGCTCTGCATTTGCTCACCGAACCTCACCAGTCCTATCACTGCTGCGTTTATGCCGCTGTACACACGCTTGATTCTCCTTCGGAGACATATAAATCCATAGGTTTTAAGATTCTTACTAGTCAGGTATATTCTTAGGCGTTTAATATGGGGTGTTGAGTCCACTTCGTTGAGCAAGGAGTAGCTCTTGTCTATTACATATTTGGCTTATGGAACGTATCTGTGCTAATTTCAATCTCTGGTTTTATGCAGCACCCCAACTCACCTTTCCCCTTAAGCAAGCATAAGTTGGTTTTCTACATTTGAGACGGTGTTCTGTTTTGTAATTCAGTTCCTGTGTAGCCAAGTTTACATTCCGTGTACTAGTGATATCTTATGATGTTTCTTTTTCTGTGTGACTTATTTCACTTAGAATCATCGATCCTGAATCCCCTCATTATGCTGCTATGGTCCTGATGACATAGATTTCATTGCTGTGTGATATTGCATTGTTCGTAAGTACAACAACTTCTTTATCCATTTTTCGCTTTCTGTGATATTGAACTTGTACCGTAAACGAGGTCCTGTAAACAGAGCCGTCCCAAACTTTGGGGTGGCTGTGTCTTTTTGATTTTAATTTCCCTAAGCTATAGGACCATAAGAGGAAGTGCCCTAGGCTCTGTTGCTTTTTTTTTTGAATGTTTCAGGAAACACCATACACTTCTCCAGAGTGGCTGTTGGCAATTTACATCCCGCCCATCAGCATAACAAGGCTCCCAGTTCTCCATGGCCTGTCCTGCCTTTCTGGATTTTACACTTTTTCCAGATGGCCCTTTTGACCGGGGGGCAGTGAGACTTCATTGTAGTGCAGATTTCCTTTGCAAGTTTGCTTGGTTGGCCAACTGCATCGTTGTGGACGTTCTGCCTCTTCTCCTATGCTTTACATGTAATTCCAGTCTACCTCCTGAAATAGGTATCCTGCAATTCTGCCCCGCTTTCAAGTCCTCTTTTCAGCCTTACTTCAATATATTTTTGGACGATAGCTGTCATTTATAACTCTGCAAGTTTGTGAATGACAGTGCCCCTGAGCTCCTTTCTTCAACTCGATTTCTTGTGAGCTGGCCGCAACACCGCAGTATTGCTTTAGGTCCTAGTGTGGTTCCGACATGGCACGCTGAGCCTTTGGTTAATTCCTCTTCCTGGTGGGAAATGAGAGTTAAATTTGCCCGTCCAGACACCTCCAGCTAGTCTCTCATTTGTTCTCCCTATTCCTGTTCATTTTTCGCAGAAACTGCAAACTGGGCCAAACAGGAGGTTAAAGGCACTGACTCTCCAAGTTGGGAGAGTGTTAGTAAAGCGTCTGGAATGTTGCACCCGAGTACCAGGGGGCGAAAACTTAGACACATTTGAACACGTTTCCCGATCACATGGTGGATCATACTCTGGGTTCCACATGCATGTTGTAGCTGAAGGAAGAATCCCTTAAACCTTGAGAGTTGAGACCCATGGAATGGCTAATATGCAATATGACTTCAAAGGCTCTGCATTTGCTCACCGAACCTCACCAGTCCTATCACTGCTGCGTTTATGCCACTGTACACACGCTTCATTCTCTTTCAGAGACATATAAATCCATAGGTTTTAAGATTCTTACTACTCAAGTATATTCTTAGGCGTTTAATATGGGGTGTTGTGTCCACTTAGTTGAGCAAGGAGTAGCTCTGGTCTATTACATATTTGGCTTATGGAACGGTATCTGTGCTAATTTCAATCTCTGGTTTTATGCAGCACCCTAACTCACCTTTCCCCTTAAGCAAGCATAAGTTGGTTTTCTACATTTGAGAACGTGTTCTGTTTTTTAATTCAGTTCCTGTGTAGCCAAGTTTACATTCCGTGTAGTAGTCACATCTTATGATGTTTCTTTTTCTGTGTGACTTATTTCACTTAGAATCATCGTACCTGAATCCCCTCATTATGCTGCTACGGGCCTGATGACATAGATTTCATTGCTGTGTGATATTGAATTGTACCTAAGTACCACAACTTCTTTATCCATTTTTCATTTTCTGCGATATAGAACATATACCGTAAACGAGGTTCTTGTAAACAGAGCCATCCCAAACTTTGGGGTGGCTGTGTCTTTTTTATTTTAATTTCCCTAAGCAATAGGACCATAAGTGGAAGTGCCCTAGGCTCTGTTGCTTTGTTTTTTGGATGTTTCAGGAAACACCATACACTTCTCCAGAGTGGCTGTTGGCAATTTACATCCCGCCCATCAGCATAACAAGGCTCCTAGTTCTCCATGGCCTGTCCTGCCTTTCTGGATTTTACACATTTTTCAGATGGCCCTTTTGACTGGGGGGCAGTGAGACTTCATTGTAGCGCAGATTTCCTTTGCAAGCTTGCTTGGTTGGCCAAAAAGGGCGTAGGCGTTTTTTCCTGAATATATTCAGGAAAAAACGCATACGCCCTTTTTGGCCAAGTGCATCATTGTGGACATTCTGCCTCTTTTCCTATGCTTTACATGCAATTCCAGTCTACCTCCTGAAATCGGTTTCCTGCAATTCTGCCCCGCTTTCAAGTCCTCTTGGCAGCCTTACTTCAATATATTTTTGGACGATACCTGTCATTTATAACTCTGCATGGTTGTGAATTACAGTGCCCCTGAGGTCCTTTCTTCAACTCGCTTTCTTGTGAGCTGGCCGCAACACCGCAGGATTGCTTCAGGCCCTAGTGTCATTCTGGCATGGCACGCTAAGCCTTTGGTTAATTCCTCTTCCTGGTGGGAAATGAGAGTTAAATTTGCCCGTCTAGACACCTCCAGCTAGTCTCTCATTGGTTCTCCCTATTCCTGTTCATTTTCCGCAGAAATTGCAAACTGGGCCAAACAGGAGGTAAAAGGCACTGACTCTCCAAGTGGGGAGAGTGTTAGTAAAGCGTCTGGAATGTTGCACCCGAGTACCAGGGGACGAAAACTGAGACACATTTGAACACGTTTCCCGATCACACGGTGGATCATACTCTGGGTTCCACATGCATGTATTAGCTGAAAGAAGAATCCCTTAAACCTGGAGAGTTGAGACCCATGGAATGGGTACCATGCAATATGACTTCAAAGGGTCTGCATTTGCTCACCAAACCTCACCAGTCCTATCACTGCTGCGTTTATGCCACTGTACACATGCTTGATTCTCTTTCAGAGACATATAAATCCATAGGTTTTAAGATTCTTACTACTCAGGTATATTCTTAGGCGTTTAATATGGGGTGTTGTGTCCTCTTCGTTGAGCAAGGAGTAGCTCTTGTCTATTACATATTTGGCTTATGGAATGGTATCTGTGCTAATTTCAATCTCTGGTTTTACGCAGCACCCCAACTCACCTTTCCCCTTAAGCAAGCATAAGTTGGTTTTCTACATTTGAGACCCTGTTCTGTTTTGTAATTGAGTTCCTGTGTAGCCAAGTTTTCATTCAGTGTAGTAGTGATATCTTATGATGTTTCTTTTTCTGTGTGACTTATTTCACTTAGAATCATCGAACCTGAATCCACTCATTATGCTGCTACAGGCCTGATGACATAGATTTTATTGCTGAGTGATATTGCATTGTACGTAAGTACCACAATTTCTTTATCCACTTTTCGCTTTCTGTGATATTGAACTTGTACTGTAAACTAGGTTCTTGTAAACAGAGCCGTCCCAAACTTTGGGGTGGCTGTGTCTTTTTGATTTTAATTTCCCTAAGCTATAGGACCATAAGTGGAAGTGCCCTAGGCTCTGTTGCTTTGTTTTTTGGATGTTTCAGGAAACACCATACACTTCTCCAGAGTGGCTGTTGTCAATTTACATCCCGCCCATCAGCATAACAAGGCTCCCAGGTCTCCATGGCCTGTCCTGCCTTTCTGGGTTTTACACTTTTTTCAGATGGCCCTTTTGACCTGGGGGAAGTGAGACTTCATTGTAGTGCAGATTTCCTTTGCAAGCTTGCTTGGTTGGCCAAAAAGGGCGTATGCATTTTTCCCTGAATATATTCAGGAAAAAACGCATACGCCCTTTTTGGCCAAGTGCATCATTGTGGACGTTCTGCCTCTTTTCCTATGCTTTACATGCAATTCCAGTCTACCTCCTGAAATTGGTTTCCTACAACCTGCCCCGCTTTCAAGTCCTCTTGGCAGCCTTACTTCAATATATTTTTGGACGATAGCTGTCATTTATAACTCTGCAGGTTTGTGAATGACAGTGCCCCTGAGCTCCTTTCTTCAACTCGCTTTCTTGTGAGCTGGCCGCAACACCGCAGGATTGCTTCAGGCCCTAGTGTGGTTCCGGCATAGCACACTGAGCCTTTGTTTAATTCCTCTTCCTGGTGGGAAATGAGAGTTAAATTTGGCCGTCCAGACACCTCCAGCTAGTCTCTCATGGGTTCCCCCTATTCCTGTTCATTTTCCGCAGAAATTGCAAACTGGGCCAAACAGGAGGTTAAAGGCACTGACTATCCAAGTGGGGAGAGTGTTAGTAAAGCGTCTGGAATGTTGCACCCGAGTACCAGGGGACAAAATCTGAGACACATTTCAACACGTTTCCCGATCACACGGTGGATCATACTCTGGGTTCCACATGCATGTTTTAGCTGAAGAAAGAATCCCTTAAACCTGGAGAGTTGAGACCCATGGAAAGGGTAATATGCAATATGACTTCAAAGGCTCTGCATTTGCTCACCGAACCTCACCAGTCCTATCACTGCTGCGTTTATGCCGCTGTACACACGCTTGATTCTCCTTCGGAGACATATAAATCCATAGGTTTTAAGATTCTTACTAGTCAGGTATATTCTTAGGCGTTTAATATGGGGTGTTGAGTCCACTTCGTTGAGCAAGGAGTAGCTCTTGTCTATTACATATTTGGCTTATGGAACGTATCTGTGCTAATTTCAATCTCTGATTTTATGCAGCACCCCAACTCACCTTTCCCCTTAAGCAAGCATAAGTTGGTTTTCTACATTTGAGACGGTGTTCTGTTTTGTAATTCAGTTCCTGTGTAGCCAAGTTTACATTCCGTGTACTAGTGATATCTTATGATGTTTCTTTTTCTGTGTGACTTATTTCACCTAGAATCATCGATCCTGAATCCCCTCATTATGCTGCTACGGTCCTGATGACATAGATTTCATTGCTGTGTGATATTGCATTGTTCGTAAGTACAACAACTTCTTTATCCATTTTTCGCTTTCTGTGATATTGAACTTGTACCGTAAACGAGGTCCTGTAAACAGAGCCGTCCCAAACTTTGGGGTGGCTGTGTCTTTTTGATTTTAATTTCCCTAAGCTATAGGACCATAAGTGGAAGTGCCCTAGGCTCTGTTGCTTTGTTTTTTGGATGTTTCAGGAAACACCATACACTTCTCCAGAGTGGCTGTTGGCAATTTACATCCCGCCCATCAGCATAACAAGGCTCCTAGTTCTCCATGGCCTGTCCTGCCTTTCTGGATTTTACACTTTTTTCAGATGGCCCTTTTGACCGGGGGGCAGTGAGACTTCATTGTAGTGCAGTTTTCCTTTGCAAGCTTGCTTTGTTGGCCAAAAACTGCGTATGCGTTTTTTCCTGAATATATTCAGGAAAAAACGCATACGCACTTTTTGGCCAAGTGCATCATTGTGGACGTTCTGCCTCTTCTCCTATGCTTTACATGCAATTCCAGTCTACCTCCTGAAATCGGTTTCCTGCAATTCTGCCCTGTTTTCAAGTCCTCTTGGCAGCCTTACTTCAATATATTTTTGGACGATAGCTGTCATTTATTACTCTGCAGGTTTGTGAATGACAGTGCCCCTGAGCTCCTTTCTTCAACTCGCTTTCTTGTGAGCTGGCCACAACACCGCAGGATTGCTTCAGGCCCTAGTGTGGTTCCGGCACGGCACGCTGAGCCTATGGTTAATTCCTCTTCCTGGTGGGAAATGAGAGTTAAATTTGCCCGTCCAGACACCTCCAGCTAGTCTCTCATGGATTCTCCCTATTCCTGTTCATCTTACGCAGAAATTGCAAACTGGGCCAAACAGCAGGTTAAAGGCACTGACTCTCCAAGTGGGGAGAGTGTTAGAAAAGCGTCTGGAATGTTGCACCTGAGTACCAGGCGACGAAAACTGAGATACATTTGAACACGTTTCCCGATCACACGGTGGATCATACTCTGGGTTCCAAATGCATGTTTTAGCTGAAGGAAAAATCCCTTAAACCTGGAGAGTAGAGACCCATGGAATGGGTACCATGCAATATGAGTTCTAAGGGTCTGCATTTGCTCACCAAACCTCACCAGTCCTATCACTGCTGCGTTTATGCCGCTGTACACATGCTTGATTCTCTTTCGGAGACATATAAATCCATAGGTTTTCAGATTCTTACTAGTCAGGTATATTCTTAGGCGTTTAATATGGGGTGTTGAGTCCACTTTGTTGAGCATGGAGTAGCTCTTTTCTATTACATATTTGGCTTATGGAACGGTATCTGTGCTAATTTCAATCTCTGGTTTTATGCAGCACCCCAACACACCTTTCCCCTTAAGCAAGCATAAGTTGGTTTTCTACATTTGAGACCGTGTTCTGTTTTGTAATTCAGTTCCTGTGTAGCCAAGTTTACATTCCGTGTACTAGTGATATCTTATGATGTTTCTTTTTCTGTGTGACTTATTTCACTTAGAATCATCGTACCTGAATCCACTCATTATGCTGCTACGTGCCTGATGACATAGATTTCATTGCTGAGTGATATTGAATTGTAAGTAAGTACCACAATTTCTTTATCCATTTTTCACTTTCTGCGGTATTGAACTTGTACCATAAACGAGGTTCTTGAAAACAGAGCCGGCCGAAACTTTGGGGTGGCTGTGTCTTTTTGATTTTAATTTCCCTAAGCTATAGGACCATAAGTGGAAGTGCCCTAGGCTCTTTTGCTTTGTTTTTTAGATGTTTCAGGAAACACCATACACTTCTCCAGAGTGGCTATTGGCAATTTACATCCTGCCTATCAGCATAACAATGCTCCCAGTTCTCCATGGCCTGTCCTGCCTTTTTGGATTTTACACTTTTTTCAGATGGCCCTTTTGACTGGGGGGTAGTGAGACTTCATTTTAGTGCAGATTTCTTTGCAAGCTTGCTTGGTTGGCCAAAAACGGCGTATGCGTTTTTTCCTGAATATATTCAGGAAAAAACGCATACGCCTTTTTTGGCCAAGTGCATCATTGTGGACGTTCTGCCTCTTTTCCTATGCTTTACATGCATTTCCACTCAACCTCCTGAAATCGGTTTCCTGCAATTCTGCCCCGCTTTCAAGTCCTCTTGGCAGCCTTACTTCAATATATTTTTGGACGATAGCTGTCATTTATTACTCTGCAGGTTTGTGAATGACAGTGCCCCTGAGCTCCTTTCTTCAACTCGCTTTCTTGTGAGCTGGCCGCAACACCGCAGGATTGCTTCAGGCCCTAGTGTGGTTCCGGCACGGCACGCTGAGCCTATGGTTAATTTCTCTTCCTGCTGGGAAATGAGAGTTAAATTTGTCCGTCCAGACACCTCCAGCTAGTCTCTCATGGGTTCTCCCTATTCCTGTTCATTTTCCGAAGAAATTGCAAACTGAGCCAAACAGGATTTTAAAGGCACTGCCTCTCCAAGTGGGGAGAGTGTTAGTAAGGCGTCTGGAATGTTGCACCCGAGTACCAAGGGACGAAAACTGAGACACATATGAACACGTTTCCCGATCACACGGTGGATCATACTCTGGGTTCCACATGCATGTTTTTGGTGAAGGAAGAAGCCCTTAAACCTGGAGAGTTGAGACCCTATGAATGGGTACCATGCAATATGACTTGAAAGGGTCTGCATTTGCTCACCCAACCTCACCAATCCTATCACTGCTGCATTTATGCCGCTGTACACACGCTTGATTCTCTTTCGGAGACATACAAATCCATAGGTTTTAACATTCTTACTAGTCAGGTATATTCTTAGGCGTTAAATATGGTGTCTTGAGCCCACTTCGTTGAGCAAGGAGTAGCTCTTGTCTATTACATATTTGGCTTATGGAATGGTATCTGTGCTAATTTCAATCTTTGGTTTATGCAGCACCCCAACTCACCTTTCCCCTTAAGCAAGCATAAGTTGGTTTTCTACATTTGAGACACTGGTCTGTTTTATAATTCAGTTCCTGGGTTGCCAAGTTTACATTCGGTGTACTAGTGATATAGTATGATGTTTCTTTTTCTGTGTGACTTATTTTGCTTAGAATCATCGAACCTGAATCCACTCATTATGCTGCCTCGGGACTGATGACATACATTTCATTGCTGAGTGATATTGCATTGTACGTAAGTACCACAACTTCTTTATCCATTTTTTGCTTTCTGTGATTTTGAACTTGAACCGTAAATGAGGTTCTTGTAAACAGAGCCATCCCAAATTTTGGGGTGGCTGTGTCTTTTTGATTTTAATTTCCCTAAGCTATAGGACCATAAGTGGAAGTGCCCTAGGCTCTGTTGCTTTGTTTTTTGGATGTTTCAGGAAACACCATACACTTCTCCAGAGTGGCTGTTGGCAATTTACATCGTGCCCATCAGCATAACAAGGCTCCCAGTTCTCCATGGCCTGTCCTGCCTTTCTGGATTTTACACTTTTTTCAGATGGCCCTTTTGACCAGTTGGATGTGAGACTTCATTGTAGTGCAGATTTCCTTTGCAAGCTTGCTTGGTTGGCCAAAAAGGGCGTATGCGTTTTTTCCTGAATATATTCAGGAATAAACGCATACGCCCTTTTTTACCAAGTGCATCATTGTGGACGTTCTGCCTCTTTTCCTATGCTTTACATGCAATTCAAGTCTACCTCCTGAAATCGGTTTCCTGCAATTCTGCCCCGCTTTCAAGTCCTCTTGGCAGCCTTACTTCAATATATTTTTGGACGATAGCTGTCATTTATAATTCTGCAAGTTTGTGAATTACAGTGCCCCTGAGCTCCTTTCTTCAACTCCCTTTCTTGTGAGCTGGCCACAACGCCGCAGAATTGCTTCAGGCCCTAGTGTGGTTCCGGCATGGCACGCTGAGTCTTTGGTTAATTCCTCTTCCTGGTGCGAAATGAGAGTTAAATTTGCCCGTCCAGACACCTCCAGCTAGTCTCTCATTGCTTCTCCCTATTCCTGTTCATTTTCCGCAGAAATTGCAAACTGGGCCAAACAGGAGTTTAAAGGCACTGACTCTCCAAGTGGGGAGAGTGTTAGTAAAGCGTCTGGAATGTTGCACTCGAGTACCAGGGGACGAAAACTGAGACACATTTGAACACGTTTCCCGATCACATGGTGGATCATACTCTGGGTTCCACATGCATGTTTTAGCTGAAGGAAGAATCCCTTAAACTTGGAGAGTTGAGACCCATGGAATGGGTACCATGCAATATGACTTCAAAGGGTCTGCATTTGCTCACCGATCCTCACCAATCCTATCACTGCTGTGTTTATTCCGCTGTACACATGCTTGATTCTCTTTCGGAGACATAGAAATCCATAGGTTTTCAGATTCTTACTAGTCAGGTATATTCTTAGGCGTTTAATATGGGGTGTTGAGTCCACTTCGTTGAGCAAGCAGTAGCTCTAGTCTATTACATATTTGGCTTATGGAACGGTATCTGTGCTAATTTCAATCTCTGGTTTTATGCAGCACCCCAACTCACCTTTCCCCTTAAGCAAGCATAAATTGGTTTTCTACATTTGAGACCCTGTTCTGTTTTGTAATTCAGTTCCTGTGTAGCCAAGTTTACATTCCGTGTATTAGTGATATCTTATGATGTTTCTTTTTCTGTGTGACTTATTTCACTTAGAATCATCATACCTGAATCTACTCATTATGCTGCTACGGGCCTGATGACATAGATTTCATTGCGAAGTGATATTGCATTGTACGTAAGTACCACAACTTCTTTATCCATTTTTCGCTTTCTGTGATATTGAACTTGTACCGCAAACGAGGTTCTTGTAAACACAGCCGTCCCAAACTTTGGGGTGGCTGTGTCGTTTTGATTTTAATTTCCCTAAGCTATAGGACCATAAGTGGAAGTGCCCTAGGCTCTGTTGCTTTGTTTTTTAGATGTTTCAGGAAACACCATACGCTTCTCCAGAGTGGCTGTTGGCAATTTACATCCCGCCCATCAACATAACAAGGCTCCCAGTTCTCCATGGCCTCTCCTGCCTTTCTGGATTTTACACTTTTTTCAGATGGCCCTTTTGACCGGGGGGCAGTGAGACTTCATTGTAGTGCAGATTTCCTTTGCAAGTTTGCTTGGTTGGCCAAAAAGCGCGTATGCGTTTTTTCCTGAATATATTCAGGAATAAACTCATACACACTTTTTGGCCAAGTGCATCATTGTGGACGTTCTGCCTCTTTTCCTATGCTTTACATTCAATTCCAGTCTAACTCTTGAAATCGGTTTCCTGAAATTCTGCCCCACTTTCAAGTCCTCTTGGCAGCCTTACTTCAATATATTTTTGCACGATAGCTGTCATTTATAACACTGCAGGTTTGTGAATGACAGTGCCCCTGAGCACCTTTCTTCAACACGCTTTCTTGTGAGGTGGCACACCACCGCAGGATTGCTTCAGGCCCTAGTGTGGTTCCGACACGGCACGCGGAGCCTTTGGTTAATTCTTCTTCCTGGTGGGAAATGAGAGTTAAATATGCCGGTCCAGACACCTCCAGCTAGTCTCTCTTTAGTTCTCCCTATTCCTGTTCATTTTCCGCAGAAATTGCAAACTGGGCCAAACAGGAGGTTAAAGGCACTGACTCTCCAAGTGGGGAGAGTGTTAGTAAAGCGTCTGGAATGTTGCACCCGAGTACCAGGGGACGAAAACTGAGACACATTTGAACACATTTCCCCATCACACTGTGGATCATACTCTGGGTTCCACATGCATGTTTTAGCTGAAGGAAGAATCCCTTAAACCTGGAGAGTTGAGACCCATGGAATGGGTACCATGCAATATGACTTCTAAGGGTCTGCATTTGCTCACCGAACCTCACCAATCCTATCACTGCTGCGTTTATGCCACTGTACACTCGCTTGATTCTCTTTCGGAGACATATAAATCCATAGGTTTTAAGATTCTTACTAGTCAGGTATATTCTTAGGCGTTTAATATGGGGTGTTGAGTCCACTTCGTTGAGCAAGGAGTAGCTCTTGTCTATTACATATTTGGCTTATGGAACGGTATCTGTGCTAATTTCAATCACTGGTTTTATGCAGCACCCCAACTCACCTTTCCCCTTAAGTACGCATAAGTTGGTGTTCTACATTTGAGACCCTATTCTGTTTTGTAATTCAGTTCCTGTGTAGCCAAGTTTACATTCCGTGTAGTAGTGATATCTTATGATGTTTCTTTTTCTGTGTGACTTATTTCACTTAGAATCATCATACCTAAATCCACTCATTATGCTGCTACGGGCCTGATGACATAGATTTCATTGCTGAGTGATATTGCATTGTACGTAAGTACCACAACTTCTTTATCCATTTTTCTCTTTCTGTGATATTGAACTTGTACCGTAAACGAGGCTCTTGTAAACAGAGCCATCCCAAACTTTGGGGTAGCTGTGTCTTTTTGATTTTAATTTCCCTAAGCTATAGGACCATAAGTGGAAGTGCCCTAGGCTCTGTTGCTTTGTTTTTTAGATGTTTCAGGAAACACCATACACTTCTCCAGAGTGGCTATTGGCAATTTACATCCTGGCCATCAGCATAACAAGGCTCCCAATTCTCCATGGCCTGTCCTGCCTTTCTGGATTTTACAGTTTTTTCAGATTGCCCTTTTGACCGGGGGGCAATGAGACTTCATTATAGTGCAGATTTCCTTTGTAAGCTTGCTTGGTTGGCCAAAAAGGGCGTATGCATTTTTTCCTGAATATATTCAGGAAAAAACGCATACGCCCTTTTTGGCCAAGTGCATCATTGTGGACGTTCTGCCTCTTTTCCTATGCTTTACATGCAATTCCAGTCTACCTCCTGAAATCGGTTTCCTGCAATTCTGCTCCACCTTCAAGTCCTCTTGGCAGCCTTACTTCAATATATTTTTGGACCATAGCTGTCATTTATAACTCTGCAGGTTTGTGAATTACAGTGCCACTGAGTTCCTTTCTTCAACTCGCTTTCTTGTGAGCTGGCCGCAACACCGCAGGATTGCTTCAGGCCCTAGTGTGGTTCCGGCACGGCACGCTGAGCCTTTGGTTAAATCCTCTTCCTTGTGGGAAATGAGAGTTAAATTTGCCCGTGCAGACACCTCCAGCTAGTCTCTCATTGGTTCTCCCTATTCCTGTTCATTTTCCGAAGAAATTGCAAACTGGGCCTAACAGGAGATTAAAGGCACTGACTCTCCAAGTGGCAAGAGTGTTAGTAAAGCGTCTGGAATGTTGCACCCGAGTGCCAGGGGACTAAAACTGAGACACATTTGAACACGTTTCCCGATCACATGGTGGATCATACTCTGGGTTCCACACGCATGTTTTAGCTGAAGGAAGAATCGCTTAAACAAGGAGAGTTGAGACCCATGGAATGGGTAATATGCAATGTGAGTTCAAAGGGTCTGCATTTGCTCACCTAACCTCACCAATCCTATCACTGCTGCGTTTATGCCGTTGTACACACAATTGATTTCCTTTCGGAGACATATAAATCCATAGGTTTTAAGATTCTTACTAGTCAGGTGTATTCTTAGGCCTTTAATATGGGGTGTTCAGTCCGCTTCATTCAGCAAGGAGTAGCTCTTTTCTATTACATATTTGGCTTATGGAATAGTATCTGTGCTAATTTCAATCTCTGGTTTTATGCAGCACCCCAACTCACCTTTCCCCTTTAGCAAGCATAAGTTGGTTTTCTACATTTGAGACCCTGTTCTGTTTTGTAATTCAGTTCCTGTGTAGCCAAGTTTACATTCCGTGTATTAGTGATATCTTATGATGTTTCTTTTTCTGTGTGACTTATTTCGCTTAGAATCAACGTACCTGAATCCACTCATTATGCTGCCACGGGCCTGATGACATAGATTTCATTGCTGAGTGATATTGCATTGTACGTAAGTACCACAACTTCTTTATCCATTTTTCGCTTTCTGTGATATTGAACTTGTACCGTAAACGAGGTTCTTGTAAACAGAGCCGTCCCAAACTTTGGGGTGGCTGTGCCTTTTTGATTTTAATTTCCCTAAGCTATAGGACCATAAGTGGAAGTGCCCTAGGCTCTGTTGCTTTGTTTTTTAGATGTTTCAGGAAACACCATACACTTCTCCAGAGTGGCTGTGGCAATTTACATCCCGCCCATCAGCATAACAAGGCTCCCAGTTCTCCATGGCCTGTCCTGCCTTTCTGGATTTTACACTTTTTTCACATGGCCCTTTTGACCAGGGGGAGGTGAGACTTCATTGTAGTGCAGATTTCCTTTGCAAGCTTGCTTGGTTGGCCAAAAAGTGCGTTTGCCTTTTTTCGTGAATATATTCAGGAATAAACGGATACACCCTTTTTCCCCAAGTGCATCATTGTGGACGTTCTGCTTCTTTTCCTATGCTTTACATGCAATTCCAGTCTACCTCCTGAAATCGGTTTCCTGCAATTCTGCCCCGCTTTCAAGTCCTCTTGGCAGCCTTACTTCAGTATATTATTGGACGATAGCTGTCAGTTATAATTCTGCAGTTTTGTGAATTACAGTGCCCCTGAGCTCCTTTCTTCAACTCGCTTTCTTGTGAGCTGGCCGCAGCACCGCGAGATTGCTTCAGGCGTAGTGTGGTTCCGGCATGGCATGCTGAGCCTGTGGTTAATTCCTCTTCCTGGTGGGAAATGAGAGTTAAATTTGCCCGTCCAGACACCTCCAGCTAGTCCCTCATGGGTTCTCCCTATTCCTGTTCATTTTCCGCAGAAATTGCAAACTGGGCAAAACAGGAGATTAAAGGCACTGACTCTCCAAATGGGGAGAGTGTTAGTAAAGCATCTGGAATGTTGCACCCGAGTGCCAGGGGACAAAAACTGAGACACATTTGAACACGTTTCCCGATCACATGGTGGATCATACTCTGGGTTCCACACGCATGTTTTAGCTGAAGGAAGAATCGCTTAAACAAGGAGAGTTGAGACCCATGGAATGGGTAATATGCAATGTGAGTTCAAAGGGTCTGCATTTGCTCACCGAACCTCACCAATCCTATCACTGCTGCGTTTATGCCGTTGTACACACGCTTGATTTTCTTTCGGAGACATATAAATCCATAGGTTTCAAGATTCTTACTAGTCAGGTGTATTCTTAGGCCTTTAATATGGGGTGTTCAGTCCACTTCGTTCAGCAAGGAGTAGCTCTTTTCTATTACATATTTGGCTTATGGAATAGTATCTGTGCTAATTTCAATCACTGGTTTTATGCAGCACCCCAACTCACCTTTCCCCTTTAGCAAGCATAAGTTGGTTTTCTACATTTGAGACCCTGTTCTGTTTTGTAATTTAGTTCCTGTGTAGCCAAGTTTACATTCCGTGTATTAGTGATATCTTATGATGTGTCTTTTTCTGTGTGACTTATTTCGCTTAGAATCAACGTACCAGAATCCACTCATTACGCTGCCACGGGCCTGATGACATAGATTTCATTGCTGAGTGATATTGCATTGTACGTAAGTACCACAACTTCTTTATTCATTTTTCACTTTTTGCGATATTGAACTTGTACTGTAAACGAGGTTCTTGTTAACAGAGCCGTCCCAAACTTTGGGGTGGCTGTTTCTTTTTGATTTTAATTTCCCTAAGCTATAGGACCATAAGTGGAAGTGCCCTAGGCTCTGTTGCTTTGTTTTTTAGATGTTTCAGGAAACACCATACACTTCTCCAGAGTGGCTGTTGGCAATTTACATCCCGCCCATCAGCATAACAAGGCTCCCAGTTCTCCATGGCCTGTCCTGCCTTTCTGGATTTTCACTTTTTTCAGATGGCCCTTTTGACCAGGGGGCAGTGATACTTCATTGTAGTGCAGATTTCCTTTGCAAGCTTGCTTGGTTGGCCAAAAAGTGCGTATGCGTTTTTTCCTTAATATATTGAGGAAAAAACGCTTACGCCCTTTTTGGCCAAGTGCATCATTGTGGACGTTCTGCCTCTTTTCCTATGCTTTACATGCAATTCCAGTCTACCTCCTGAAATCGGTTTCCTGCAATTCTGTCCCGCTTTCAAGTCCTCTTGGCAGCCTTACTGCAATATGTTTTTTGACTATAGCTGTCATTTATAACTGTGCAGTTTTGTGAATTAGAGTGCTCCTGAGCTCCTTTCTTCAACTCGCTTTCTTGTGAGCTGGCCGCAACACCGCAGGATTGCTTCAGGCCCTAGTGTGGTTCCGGCCTGGCACGCTGAGCCTTTGGTTAATTCCTCTTCCTGGTGGAAAATGAGAGTTAAATTTGCCCGGCCAAACAGCTCCAGCTAGTCTCTCATTGGTTCTCCCTATTCCTGTTCATTCCGCAGAAATTGGAAACTGGGCCAAACAGGAGTTTAAAGGCACTGAGTCTCCAAGTGGGGAGAGTGTTAGTAAAGCGTCTGGAATGTTGCACCCCAGTACCAGGGGATGAAAATTGAGACACATTTGAACACGTTTCCTGATCACACGGTGGATCATACTCCGGGTTCCACATGCATGTTTTAGCTGAAGGAAGAATCCCTTAAACCTGGAGAGTTGAGACCCATGGAATGGGTACCATGCAATATGACTTCAAAGGATCTGCATTTGCTCACCGAACCTCACCAATCCTATCACTGCTGCGTTTATGCCGCTGTACACACGCTTGATTCTCTTTCGGAGACATATAAATACATAGGTTTTAAGATTCTTACTAGTCAGGTATATTCTTAGGCGTTTAATATGGGGTGTTGAGTCCACTTCGTTGAGCAAGGAGTAGCTCTTGTCTATTACATATTTGGCTTATGGAATGGTATCTGTGCTAATTTCAATCTCTGGTTTTATGCAGCACCCCAACTCACCTTTCCCCTTAAGCAAGCATAAGTTGGTGTTCTACATTTGAGACCCTGTTCTGTTTTGTAATTCAGTTCCTGTGTAACCAAGTTTACATTACGTGTATTAGTGATATCTTATGATGTTTCTTTTTCTGTGTGACTTATTTCACTTAGAATCATCGTACCTGAATCCACTCATTATGCTGCTACCGGGCAGATGACATAGATTTCATTGCTGAGTGATATTGCATTGTACGTAAGTACCACAACTTCTTTATCCATTTTTCGCTTTCTGTGATATTGAACTTGTACCGTAAACGAGGTTCTTGTAAACAGAGTCGTCCCAAACTTGGGGTGGCTGTGTCTTTTTGATTTTAATTTCCCTAAGCTATAGGACCATAAGTGGAATTGCCCTAGGCTCTGTTGCTTTGTTTTTTAGATGTTTCAGGAAACACCATACACTTGTACAGAGTGGCTGTTGGCAATTTACATCCCGCCCATCAGCATAACAAGGCTTCCAGTTCTCCATGGCCTGTCCTGCCTTTCTGGATTTTACACTTTTTTCAGATGGCCCTTTTGACCAGGGGGAGGTGAGACTTCATTGTAGTGCAGATTTCCTTTGCAAGCTTGCTTGGTTGGCCAAAAAGTGCATTTGCCTTTTTTCGTGAATATATTCAGGAATAAACGCATACACACTTTTTCGCCAAGTGCATCATTGTGGACGTTCTGCTTCTTTTCCTATGCTTTACATGCAATTCCAGTCTACCTCCTGAAATCGGTTTCCTGCAATTCTGCCCCGCTTTCAAGTCCTCTTGGCAGCCTTACTTCAGTATATTTTTGGACGATAGCTGTCAGTTATAACTCTGCAGTTTGTGAATTACAGTGCCCCTGAGCTCCTTTCTTCAACTCGCTTTCTTGTGAGCTGGCCGCAACACCGCGAGATTGCTTCAGGCCCTAGTGTGGTTCCGGCATGGCATGCTGAGCCTTTGGTTAATTCCTATTCCTGGTGGGAAATGAGAGTTAAATTGGCCCGTCCAGACACCTCCAGCTAGTCCCTCATGGGTTCTCCCTATTCCTGTTCATTTTCCGCAGAAATGGCAAACTGGGCCAAACAGGAGATTAAAGGCACTGACTCTCCAAATGGGGAGAGTGTTAGTAAAGCATCTGGAATGTTACACCCGAGTACCAGGGGACAAAAACTGAGACACATTTGAACACGTTTCCCGATCACATGGTGGATCATACTCTGGGTTCCACACGCATGTTTTAGCTGAAGGAAGAATCGCTTAAACAAGGAGAGTTGAGACCCATGGAATGGGTAATATGCAATGTGAGTTCAAAGGGTCTGCATTTGCTCACCGAACCTCACCAGTCCTATCACTGCTGCGTTTATGCCGTTGTACACACGCTTGATTTTCTTTCAGAGACATATAAATCCATAGGTTTTAAGATTCTTACTAGTCAGGTTTATTCTTAGGCCTTTAATATGGGGTGTTCAGTCTACTTCGTTCAGCAAGGAGTAGCTCTTTTCTATTACATATTTGGCTTATGGAATAGTATCTGTGCTAATTTCAATCTCTGGTTTTATGCAGCACCCCATCTCACCTTTCCCCTTTAGCAAGCATAAGTTGGTTTTCTACATTTGAGACCCTGTTCTGTTTTGTAATTCAGTTCCTGTGTAGCCAAGTTTACATTCCGTGTATTAGTGATATCTTATGATGTTTCTTTTTCTGTGTGACTTATTTCGCTTAGAATCAACGTACCTGAATCCACTCATTATGCTGCCACGGGCCTGATGACATAGATTTCATTGCTGAGTGATATTGCATTGTACGTAAGTACCACAACTTCTTTATCCATTTTTCGCTTTCTGTGATATTGAACTTGTACCGTAAACGAGCTTCTTGTAAACAGAGCCGTCCCAAACTTTGGGGTGGCTGTGCCTTTTTGATTTTAATTTCCCTAAGCTATAGGACCATAAGTGGAAGTGCCCTAGGCTCTGTTGCTTTGTTTTTTAGATGTTTCAGGAAACACCATACACTTCTCCAGAGTGGCTTTGGCAATTTACATCCCGCCCATCAGCATAACAAGGCTCCCTGTTCTCCATGGCCTGTCCTGCCTTTCTGGATTTTACACTTTTTTCAGATGGCCCTTTTGACCAGGGGGAGGTGAGACTTCATTGTAGTGCAGATTTCCTTTGCAAGCTTGCTTTGTTGGCCAAAAAGTGCGTTTGCCTTTTTTCGTGAATATATTCAGGAATAAACGCATACACCCTTTTTTGCCAAGTGCATCATTGTGGACGTTCTGCTTCTTTTCCTATGCTTTACATGCAATTCCAGTCTACCTCCTGAAATCGGTTTCCTGCAATTCTGCCCCGCTTTCAAGTCCTCTTGGCAGCCTTACTTCAGTATATTTTTGGACGATAGCTGTCAGTTATAACTCTGCAGTTTTGTGAATTACAGTGCCCCTGAGCTCCTTTCTTCAACTCGCTTTCTTGTGAGCTGGCCGCAACACCACGAGATTGCTTCAGGCCCTAGTGTGGTTCCGGCATGGCATGCTGAGCCTTTGGTTAATTCCTCTTCCTGGTGGGAAATGAGAGTTAAATTTGCCCGTCCAGACACCTCCAGCTGGTCTCTCATTGGTTCTCCCTATTCCTGTTCATTTTTCACAGAAATTGCAAACTGGGCCAAACAGGAGGTTAAAGGCATTGGCTCTCCAAGTGGGGAGAGTGTTAGTAAAGTGTCTGTAATGTTGCACCCAAGTACCAGGGGACGAAAACTGAGACACATTTGAACACATTTCCCGATCACACGGTGGATCATACTCTGGGTTCCACATGCATGTTTTAGCTGAAGGAAGAATCCCTTAAACCTGGAGAGTTGAGACCCATGGAATGGGTAATATGCAATATGACTTCAAAGGGTATGCATTTGTGCACCGAACCTCACCAATCCTATCACTGCTGCGTTTATGCCACTGTACACACGCTTGATTCTCTTTCGGAGACATATAAATCCATAGGTTTTAAGATTCTTACTAGTCAGGTATATTCTTAGGCGTTTAATATGGGGTGTTGAGTCCACTTCGTTGAGCAAGGAGTAGCTCTTGTCTATTATATATTTGGCTTATGGAACGGTATCTGTGCTAATTTCAATCTCTACTTTTATGCAGCACCCCAACTCACCTTTCCCCTTAAGCAAGCATAAGTTGGTTTTCAACATTTGAGACCCTCTTCTGTTTTGTAATTCAGTTCCTGTGTAGCCAAGTTTACATTCCGTGGATTCGTGATATCTTATGATGTTTCTTTTTCTGTGTAAGTTATTTCACTTAGAATCATCGTACCTCAATCCACTCATTATGCTGCTACGGGCCTGATGACATAGATTTCATTGCTGAGTGATATTGCATTGTACGTGAGTACCACAACTTCTTTATCCATTTTTCGCTTTCTGTGATATTGAACTTGTACCGTAAACGAGGTTCTTGTAAACAGAGCCGTCCAAAACTTTGGGGTGGCTGTGTCTTTTTGATTTTAATTTCCCTAAGCTATAGGACCATAAGTGGAAGTGCCCTAGGCTCTGTTGCTTTGTTTTTTGCATGTTTCAGGAAACACCATACACTTCTCCAGAGTGGCTGTTGGCAATTTACATCCTGCCCATCAGCATAACAAGGCTCCCAGTTCTCCATGGCCTGTCCTGCCTTTCTGGATTTTACACGTTTTTCAGATGGCCCTTTTGACCGGGGGGCAGTGAGACTTCATTGTAGTGCAGATTTCCTTTGCAAGCTTGCTTGGTTGGCCAAAAAGGGCGTATGCGTTTTTTCCTGAATATATTCAGGAAAAAACGCATACGCCCTTTTTGACCAATTGCATCATTGTGGACTTTCTGTCTCTTTTCCTATGCTTTACATGCAATTCCAGTCTACCTCCTGAAATCGGTTTCCTGCAATTCTGCCCCACTTTCAAGTTCTCTTGGCAGGCTTACTTCAAAATATTTTTGGACGATAGCTGTTATATATAACTCTGCAGGTTTGTGAATGACAGTGCCCCTGAGCTCCTTTCTTCAACTCGCTTTCTTGTGAGCTGGCCGCAACACTGCAGGATTGCTTCAGGCCCTAGTGTGGTTCCGGCATGGCACACTGAGCCTTTGGTTAATTCCTCTTCCGGGTGGGAAATGAGAGTTAAATTTACCCGTCCAGACACCTCCAGCTAGTCTCCCATGTGTTCTCCCTATTCCTGTTCATTTTCCGCAGAAATTGCAAACTGGGCCAAACAGGAGGTTAAAGGCACTGACTCTCCAAGTGTGGAGAGTGTTAGTAAAGCATCTGGAATTTTGCACCCGAGTACCAGGGGATGAAAACTGAGACACATTTGAACACGTTTCCTGATCACACGGTGGATCATACTCTGGGTTTCACATGCATGTTTTAGCTGAAGGAAGACTCCCTTAAACCTGGAGAGTTGAGACCCATGGAATGGGTAATATGCAATATGACTTCAAAGGGTCTGCATTTGCTCACCGAACCTCACCAATCCTATCACTGCTGCATTTATGCCGCTGTACACACGCTTGATTCTCTTTCAGAGACATATAAATCCATAGGTTTTAAGATTCTTACTAGTCAGGTATATTCTTAGGCGTTTAATATTGGGTGTTGAGTCCACTTCGTTGAGCAAGGAGTAGCTCTTGTCTATTACATATTTGGCTTATGGAACGGTATCTGTGCTAATTTCAATCTCTGGTTTTATGCAGCAGCCCAACTCACCTTTCCCCTTAAGCAAGCATAAGTTGGTTTTCTACATTTGAGACCCTGTTCTCTTTTGTAATTCAGTTCCTGTGTGGCCAAGTTTACATTCCGTGTAGTAGTGATATCTTATGATGTTTCTTTTTCTGTGTGACTTATTTCACTTAGAATCATCGTACCTGTATCCACTCGTTATGCTGCTATGGGCCTGATGACATAGATTTCATTGCTAAGTGATATTGCATTGTACGTAAGTACCACAATTTCTTTATCCATTTTTCGCTTTCTGCAATATTAAACTTGTACCGTAAACGAGGTTCTTGTAAACAGAGCCATCCCAAACTTTGGGGTGGCTGTGTCTTTTTGATTTTAATTTCCCTAAGCTATAGGACCATAAGTGGAAGTGCCCTAGGCTCTGTTGCTTTGTTTTTTAGATGTTTCAGGAAACACCATACACTTCTCCAGAGTGGCTGTTGGCAATTTACATCCCGCCCATCAGCATAACAAGGCTCCCAGTTCTCCATGGCCTGTCCTGCCTTTCTGGATTTTACACTTTTTTCAGATCGCCCTTTTGACCAGTTGGATGTGTGACTTCATTGTAGTGCAGATTTCCTTTGCAAGCTTGCTTGGTTGGCCAAAAAGGGCGTATGCTTTTTTTCCTGAATATATTCAGGACAAATGCATACGCCCTTTTTCGCCAAGTGCATCATTGTGGACGGTCTCCCTCTTTTCCTATGCTTTAAATGCAATTCCAGTCTACCTGCTGAAATCGGTTTCGTGCAATTCTGCCCGCTTTCAAGTCCTCTGGGCAGCCTTACTTCAATATATTTTTGGACAATAGCTGTCATTTATAACTCTGCAGGTTTGTGAATTACAGTGCCCCTGAGCTCCTTTCTTCAACTCGCTTTCTTGTGAGCTGACCGCAACACCGCAGGATTGATTCAGGCCCTAGTGTGGTTCCGGCATGGCACGCTGAGCCTTTGGTTAATTCCTCTTCCTGGTGGGAAATGAGAATTAAATTTGCCCGTCCAGACACCTCCAGCTAGTCTCTCATTGGTTCTCCCTATTCCTGTTCATTTTCCGCAGAAATTGCAAACTGGGCCAAACAGGAGGTTAAAGGCACTGACTCTCCAAGTAGGGAGAGTGTTAGTAAAGCGTCCGGAATGTTGCACCCGAGTACCAGGGGACGAAAACTGAGACACATTTGAACACGTTTCCCGAACGCATGGTGGATCATACTCTGGGTTCCACATGCATGTTTTAGCTGAAGGAAGAATCCCTTAAACTTGGAGAGTTGAATCCCATGGAATGGGTACCATGCAATATGACTTCAAAGGGTCAGCATTTGCTCACCGAACCTCACCAATCCTATCACTGCTGCGTTTATGCCGCTGTACACACGCTTGATTTTCTTTCGAAGACATAGAAATCCATAGGTTTTTAGATTCTTACTAGTCAGGTATATTCTTAGGCGTTTAATATGGGGTGTTGAGTCCCCTTCGTTGAGCAAGGAGTAGCTCTTGTCTATTACATATTTGGCTTATGGAACGGTATCTGTGCTACTTTCAATCTCTGGTTTTATGCAGCACCCCAACTCACCTTTCCCCTTAAGCACGCATAAGTTGGTTTTCTACATTTGAGACCCTGTTCTGTTTTGTAATTCAGTTCCTGTGTAGCCAAGTTTACATTCCGTGTAGTAGTGATATCTTATGATGTTTCTTTTTCTGTGTGACTTATTTCACTTAGAATCATCATACCTGAATCTACTCATTATGCTGCTACGGGCCTGATGACATAGATTTCATTGCGAAGTGATATTGCATTGTACGTAAGTACCACAAATTCTTTATCCATTTTTCGCTTTCTGTGATATTGAACTTGGACCGTAAACGAGGTTCTTGTAAACAGAGCCGTCCCAAACATTTGGGTGGCTGTGTCTTTTTGATTTTAATTTCCCTAAGCTATAGGACCATAAGTGGAAGTGCCCTAGGCTCTGTTTCTTTGTTTTTTGGATGTTTCAGGAAACACCATACACTTCTCCAGAGTGTCTGTTGGCAATTTACATCCTGCCCATCAGCATAACAAGGCTCCCAGTTCTCCATGGCCTGTCCTGCTTTTCTGGATTTTAAACTTTTTCTGATGGCCCTTGTGACCGGGGGACAGTGAGACTTCATTGTAGTGCAGATTTCCTTTGCAAGCTTGCTTGGTTGGCCAAAAAGTGCGTATGCGTTTTTTCCTGAATATATTCCGGAATAAACTCATACACACTTTTTGGCCAAGTGCATCATTGTGGACGTTCTGCCTCTTTTCCTATGTTTTACATTATATTCCAGTCTACCTCTTGAAATCGGTTTCCTGCAATTCTGCCCGGCTTTCAAGTCCTCTTGGCAGCCTTACTTCAATATATTTTTGCACGATAGCTGTCATTTATAACTCTGCAGGTTTGTGAATGACAGTGCCCCTGAGCTCCTTTCTTCAACTCGCTTTCTTGTGAGCTGGCCACAACACCACAGGATTGCTTCAGGCCCTAGTGTGGTTCCGGCATGGCACGCTGAGCCTTTAGTTAATTCCTCTTCCTGGTGGGAAATGAGAGTTAAATTTGCCCGTCCAGACACCTCCAGCTAGTCTCTCATTGGTTCTCCCTATTCCTGTTCATCTTCCGCAGAAACTGCAAACTGGGCCAACAGGAGTTTAAAGGACCTGACTCTCCAAGTGGGGAGAGTGTTAGTAAAGCGTCTGGAATGTTGCACCCGAGTACCAGGGGACAAAAACTGAGACACATTTGAACACATTTCCCGATCACACCGTGGATCATACTCTGGGTTCCACATGCATGTTGTAGCTGAAGGAAGAATCCCTTAAACCTGGAGAGTTGAGACCCATGGATAGGGTACCATGCAATATGACCTCAAAGGGTCTGCATTTGCTCACCGAACCTCACCAATCCTATCACTACTGCGCTTATGCCGCTGTACACACGCTTGATTCTCTTTCGGAGACATATAAATCCATAGGTTTTAAGATTTTACTAGTCAGGTATATTCTTAGGCGTTTAATATGGGGTGTTGAGTCCACTTCGTTGAGCAAGGAGTAGCTCTTGTCTATTACATATTTGGCTTATGGAACGGTATCTGTGCTAATTTCAATCTCTGGTTTTATGCAGCACCCCAACTCACCTTTCCCCTTAAGCAAGCATAAGTTGGTGTTCTACATTTGAGACCGTGTTCTGTTTTGTAATTCAGTTCCTGTGTAGCCAAGTTTACATTCCGTGTAGTAGTGATATCTTATGATGTTTCTTTTTCTGTGTGACTTATTTCACTTAGAATCATCGTTCCTGAATCCCCTCATTATGCTGCTACGGTCCTGATGACATAGATTTCATTGCTGTGTGTTATTGCATTGTACGTAAGTACCAAAACTTCTTTATCCATTTTTCGCTTTCTGTGACATTAAACTTCTACCATAAATGAGGTTCTTGTAAACAGAGCCGTCCCAAACTTTGGGGTGGCTGTGTCTTTTTTATTTTAATTTCCCTACGCTATAGGACCATAAGTGGAAGTGCCCTAGGCTCTGTTGCTTTGTTTTTTAGATGTTTCAGGAAACACCATACACTTCTCCAGAGTGGCTGTTGGCAATTTACATCCCGCCCATCAGCATAACAAGGCTCCCAGTTCTCCGTGGCCTGTCCTGCCTTTCTGGATTTTACACTTTTTTCAGATGGCCCTTTTGACCGGGGGGCAGTGAGACTTCATTGTAGTGCAGATTTCCTTTGCAAGCTTGCTTGGTTGGCCGAAAATTGCGTATGCGTTTTCTCCTGAATATATTCAGGAAAAAACGCATACGCCCTTTTTGGCCAAGTGCATCATTGTGGACGTTCTGCCTCTTTTCCTATGCTTTACATGCAATTCCAGTCTACCTCCTGAAATCGGTTTCCTGCAATTCTGCCCCGCTTTGACGTCCTCTTGGCAGCCTTACTTCAATATATTTTTGGACGATAGCTGTCATTTATAACTCTGCAGGTTTGTGAATTACAGTGCCCCTGAGCTCCTTTCTTCAACTCGCTTTCTTGTGAGCTAGCCGCAACACCGCAGGATTGCTTCAGACCCTAAAGTGGTTGCGGCATGGCACGCTGAGCCTTTAGTTAATTCCTCTTCCTGGTGGGAAATGAGAGTTAAATTTGCCCGTCCAGACACCTCCAGCTAGTCTCTCATTGGTTCTCCCTATTCCTGTTCATCTTCCGCAGAAACTGCAAACTGGGCCAACAGTAGTTTAAAGGCCCTGACTCTCCAAGTGGGGAGAGTGTTAGTAAAGCGTCTGGAATGTTGCACCCGAGTACCAGGGGACAAAAACTGAGACACATTTGAACACATTTCCCGATCACACCGTGGATCATACTCTGGGTTCCACATGCATGTTGTAGCTGAAGGAAGAATCCCTTAAACCTGGAGAGTTGAGACCCATGGATAGGGTACCATGCAATATGACTTCAAAGGGTCTGCATTTGCTCACGAACCTCACCAATCCTATCACTGCTGCATTTATGCCGCTGTGCACACGCTTGATTCTCTTTCGGAGACATATAAATGCATAGGTTTTAAGATTATTACTAGTCAGGTATATTCTTAGGCGTTTAATATGGGGTGTTGAGTCCACTTCGTTGAGCAAGGAGTAGCTGTTGTCTATTACATATTTGGCTTATGGATCGGTATCTGTGCTAATTTCAATCTCTGGTTTTATGCAGCACCCCAACTCACCTTTCCCCTTAAGCAAGCATAAGTTGGTGTTCTACATTTGAGACCGTGTTCTGTTTTGTAATTCAGTTCCTGTGTAGCCAAGTTTACATTCCGTGTAGTAGTGATATCTTATGATGTTTCTTTTTCTGTGTGACTTATTTCACTTACAATCATCGTTCCTGAATCCCCTCATTATGCTGCTACGGGCCTGATGACATAGATTCCATTGCTGTGTGTTATTGCATTGTACGTAAGTACCAAAACTTCTTTATCCATTTTTCGCTTTCTGTGACATTAAACTTCTACCATAAACGAGGTTCTTGTAAACAGAGCCGTCCCAAACTTTGGGGTGGCTGTGTCTTTTTTATTTTAATTTCCCTAAGCTATAGGACCATAAGTGGAAGTGCCCTAGGCTCTGTTGCTTTGTTTTTTAGATGTTTCAGGAAACACCATACACTTCTCCAGAGTGGCCTTTGGCAATTTACATCCCGCCCATCAGCATAACAAGGCTCCCAGTTCTCCGTGGCCTGTCCTGCCTTTCTGGATTTTACACTTTTTTCAGATGGCCCTTTTCACCTGGGGGCAGTGAGACTTCATTGTAGTGCTGATTTCCTTTGCAAGCTTGCTTGGTTGGCCAAAAAGGGCGTATGCGTTTTACCTGAATATATTCAGGAAAAAACGCATACGCCCTTTTTGGCCAAGTGCATCATTGTGGACGTTCTGCCTCTTTTCCTATGCTTTACATGCAATTCCAGTCTACCTCCTGAAATCGGTTTCCTGCAATTCTGCCCCGCTTTGACGTCCTCTTGGCAGCCTTACTTCAATATATTTTTGGACGATAGCTGTCATTTATAACTCTGCAGTTTTGTGAATTACAGTGCCCCTGAGCTCCTTTCTTCAACTCGCTTTCTTGTGAGCTAGCCGCAACACCGCAGGATTGCTTCGGACCCTAAAGTGGTTGCGGCATGGCACGCTGAGCCTTTAGTTAATTCCTCTTCCTGGTGGGAAATGAGAGTTAAATTTGCCCGTCCAGACACCTCCAGCTAGTCTCTCATTGGTTCTCCCTATTCCTGTTCATCTTCCGCAGAAACTGCAAACTGGGCCAACAGCAGTTTAAAGGCCCTGACTCTCCAAGTGGGGAGAGTGTTAGTAAAGCGTCTGGAATGTTGCACCCGAGTACCAGGGGACGAAAACTGAGACACATTTGAACACGTTTCCCAATCACACGGTGGATCATACTCTGGGTTCCACACGCATGTTTTAGCTGAAGGAAGAATCCCTTAAACCTGGAGAGTTGAGACCCATGGAATGGGTACCATGCAACATGACTTCAAAGGGTCTGCCTTTGCTCACCGAACCTCACCAATCCTATCACTGTTGCGTTTATGCCGCTGTACAAATGCTTGATTCTCTTTCGGAGACATATAAATCCATAGGTTTTAAGATTCTTACTAGTCAGGTATATCCTTAGGCGTTTAATATGGGGTGTTGAGTCCACTTCGTTGAGCAAGGAGTAGCTCTTGTCTATTACATATTTGGCTTATGGAACGGTATCTGTGCTAATTTCAATCTCTGGTTTTATGCAGCACCCCAACTCACCTTTCCCCTTAAGCAAGCATAAGTTGGTTTTCTACATTTGAGACACTATTCTGTTTTGTAATTCAGTTCCTGTGTAGCCAAGTTTGCATTCCGTGTATTAGTGATAACTTATGATGTTTCTTTTTCTGTGTGACTTATTTCACTTAGAATCATCGTACCTGAATCCATTCATTATGCTGCTATGGGCCTGATGACATAGATTTCATTGCTGAGTGATATTGCATTGTACGTAAGTACCAAAACTTCTTTATCCATTTTTCGCTTTCTGTGATATTGAACTTGTACCGTAAACGAGGTTCTTGTAAACAGAGCCGTCCCAAACTTTGGGGTTGCTGTGTCTTTTTGATTTTAATTTCCATAGCTATAGGACCATAAGTCGAAGTGCCCTAGGCTCTTTTGCTTTGTTTCTTAGATGTTTCAGGAAACACCATACACTTCTCCAGAGTGACTGTTGGCAATTTACATCCCGCGCATCAGCATAACAAGGCTCCCAGTTCTCTATGGCCTGTCCTGCTGTTCTGGATTTTACACTTTTTTCAGATGGCCCTTTAGACCGGGGCCAGTGAGACTTCATTTAGTGCAGATTTCCTTTGCAATCTTGCTTGGTTGGCCAAAAAGGGCGTATGCGTTTTTTCCTGAATATATTCGGGAAAAAACGCATACGCCCTTTTTGGCCAAGTGCATCATTGTGGACGTTCTGCCTCTTTTACTATGCTTTACATGCAATTCCAGTCTACCTCCTGAAATCGGTTTCCTGCAATTCTGCCCCGCTTTCAAGTCCTCTTGGCAGCCTTACTTCAATATACTTTTGGACGATAGCTGTCATTTATAACTCTGCAGGTTTGTGAATGACAGTGCCCCTGAGCTCCTTTCTTCAACTCGCTTTCTTGTGAGCTGGCCGCAACACCACAGGATTGCTTCAGGCCCTAGTGTGGTTCCGGCATGGCATGCTGAGCCTTTGGTTAATTCCTCTTCTGGTGGGAAATGAGAGTTAAATTTGCCCGTCCAGACACCTCCAGCTAGTCTCTCATTGGTTCTCCCTATTCCTGTTCATCTTCCGCAGAAATTGCAAACTGGGCCAAACAGGTGGTTAAAGGCACTGACTCTCCAAGTGGGGAGAGTGTTTGTAAAGCGTCTGGAATGTTGCACCCGAATACCAGGGGACGAAAACTGAGACACATTTCAACACATTTCCCGATCACACAGATGATCATACTCTGGGTTCCACATGCATGTTATAGCTGAAGGAAGAATCCCTTAAACCTGGAGAGTTGAGACCCATGGAATGGGTACCATGCAGTATGACTTCAAATGGTCTGCATTTGCTCACCGAACCTCACCAATCCTATCACTGCTGCGTTTATGCCACTGTACACACGCTTTGTTCTCTTTTGGTGACATATAAATCATTAGGTTTTAAGATTCTTACTAGTCAGGTATATTCTTAGGCGTTTAATATGGGGTGTTGAGTCCACTTCGTTGAGCAAGGAGTAGCTCTTGTCTATTACATATTTGGCTTATGGAAAGGTATCTGTGCTAATTTCAATCTCTGGTTTTATGCAGCACCTCAACTCACCTTTCCCCTTAAGCAAGCATAAGTTGGTTTTCTACATTTGAGACCCTGTTCTGTTTTGTAATTCAGTTCCTGTGTAGCCAAGTTTACATTCCGTGTAGTAGTGATATCTTATGATGTTTCTTTTTCTGTGTGACTTATTTCACTTAGAATCATCGTACCTGAATCCACTCATTATGCTGCTACGGGCCTGATGACATAGATTTCATTGCTGAGTGATATTGCATTGTACGTAAGTACCACAACTTCTTTATCCATTTTTCGCTTTTGGTGATATTGAACTTGTACCGTAAACGAGGTTCTTGTAAACAGAGCCGTCCTAAACTTTGGGGTGGCTGTGTCTTTTTGATTTTAATTTCCCTAAGCTATAGGACCATAAGTGGAATTGCCCTAGGCTCTGTTGCTTTGTTTTTTAGATGTTTCAGGAAACACCATACACTTCTCCAGAGTGGCTGTTTGCAATTTACATCCCACCCTTCAGCATACAAAGGCTCCCAGTTCTCCATGACCTGTCCTGCCTTTCTGGATTTTACACTTTTTTCAGATGGCCCTTTTCACCGCGGGGCTGTGAGACTTCATTGTAGTGCAGATTTCCTTTGCAAGTTTGCTTGGTTGGCCAAAAAGGGCGTATGCGTTTTTTCCTGAATATATTCAGGAAAAAACACATACGCCCTTTTTGGCCAAGTGCATCATTGTGGACGTTCTGCCTCTTTTCCTATGGTTTACATTGAATTCCAGTCTACCTCCTGAAATTGGTTTCCTGCAATTCTGCCCCGCTTTCAAGTCCTCTTGGCAGCCTTACTTCAATATATTTTTGGAGGATAGCTGTCATTTATAACTCTGCAGTTTTGTGAATTACAGTGCCACTGAGCTCCTTTCTTCAACTCGCTTTCTTGTGAGCTGGCCTCAACACCGCAGGATTGCTTCAGGCCGCAGTGTGGTTCAGGCATGGCACACTGAGCCTTTGGTTAATTCCTCTTCCTGGTGGGAAATGAGAGTTAAATGTGCCCGTCCAGACACCTCCAGCTAGTCTCTCATTGGTTCTCCCTATTCCTGTTCATTTTCCGCAGAAATTGCAAACTGGGCCAAACAGGAGGTTAAAGGCACTGACTCTCCAAGTGGGGAGAGTGTTAGTAAAGCGTCTGGAATGTTGCACCTGAGTACCAGGGGACAAAAACTGAGATACATTTGAACACGTTTCTGATGACATGGTGGATCATACTCTGGGTTCCACATGCATGTTATAGCTGAAGGAAGAATCCCTTAAACCTGGAGAGTTGAGACCCATGGAATGGGTACCATGCAATATGACTTCAAAGGGTCTGTATTTGCTCACCGAACCTCACCAATCCTATCACTGCTGCATTTATGCCGCTGTACATACGCTTGATTCTCTTTCGGAGACATATAAACCCATAGGTTTTAAGATTCTTACTACTCAGGTATATTCTTAGGCGTTTAATATGGGGTGTTGAGTCCACTTAGTTGAGCAAGGAGTAGCTCTTGTCTATTACATATTTGGCTTATGGAACGGTATCTGTGCTAATTTCCATCTCTTGCTTTAGGCAGCACCCCAACTCACCTTTCCCCTTAAGCAAGCATAAGTTGGTTTTCTACATTTGAGATCCTGTTCTGTTTTGTAATTCAGTTCCTGTGTAGCCAAGTTTACATTCCATGTATTAGTGATATCTTATGACGTTTCTTTTTCTCTGTGACTTATTTCACTTAGAATTATCGTACCTGAATCCACTCATTATGCTGCTATGGGCCTGATGACATAGATTTCATTGCTGAGTGATATTGCATTGTACGTAAGTACCACAACTTCTGTATCCATTTTTCGCTTTCTGTGATATTGAACTTGTACCATAAACGAGGTTCTTGTAAACAGAGCCGTCCCAAACTTTGGGGTGGCTGTGTCTTTTTGATTTTAATTTCCCTAAGATATAGGACCATAAGTGGAAGTGCCCTAGGCTCTGTGGCTTTGTTTTTTGGATGTTTCAGGAAACACCATACACTTCTCCAGAGTGCTGTTGGCAATTTACATCCCGCCCTTCAGCATAACAAGGCTCCCAGTTCTCCATGGCCTGACCTGCCTTCTGGATTCTACACTTTTTTCAGATGCTCCTTCTGACCGGGGGGCAGTGAGACTTCATTGTAGTGCAGATTTCCTTTGCAAGCTTGCTTGGTTGGCCAAAAAGGGCATATGCGTTTTTTCGTGAATATATTCAGGAAAAAACGCATACGCACTTTTTGGCCAAGTGCACCATTGTGGACGTTCTGCCTCTTTTCCTATGCCTTACATGGAATTCCAGAAATCGGTTTCCTGCAATTCTGCTCCACTTTCAAGTCCTCTTGGCAGCCTTACTTCAAAATATTTTTGGACGATAGCTGTCATTTATAACTCTGCAGGTTTGTGAATGACAGTGTCCCTGAGCTCCTTTCTTCAACTTGCTTTCTTGTGAGCTGGCCGCAACACCGCAGGATTGCTTCAGGCCCTAGTGTGGTTCTGGCATGGCACACTGAGCCTTTGGTTAATTCCTCTTCCTGGTGGGAAATGAGAGTTAAATTTGCCCGTCCAGACACCTCCAGCTAGTCTCTCATTAGTTCTGCCTATTCCTGCTGATTTTCCGAAGGAATTGCAAACTGGGCCAAACAGGAGGTAAAAGGCACTGATTCTCCAAGTGGGGAGAGTGTTAGTAAAGCGTCTGGAATGTTGCACCCGAGTACCAGGGGACGAAACCTGAGACACATTTGAACACGTTTCCCGAACGTACGGTGGATCATACTCTGGGTTCCACATGCATGTTTTAGCTGAAGGAAGAATCCCTTAAACCTGGAGACTTGACACCCTTGGAATGGGTACCATGCAATATGACTTCCAAGGGTCTGCATTTGCTCACCGAACCTCACCATCCTATCACTGCTGCGTTTATGCCACTGTAAACACGCTTGATTCTCTTTTGGAGACATATAAATCCATAGGTTTTAAGATTTTACTAGTCAGGTATATTCTTAGGCGTTTAATATGGGGTGTTGAGTCCACTTCGTTGAGCAAGGAGTAGCTCTTGTCTATTACATATTTGGCTTATGGAACGGTATCTGTGCTAATTTCAATCTCTGGTTTTATGCAGCACCCCAACTCACCTTTCCCCTTAAGCAAGCATACGTTGGTTTTCTATATTTGAGACCCTGTTCTGTTTTGTAATTCAGTTCCTGTGTAGCCAAGTTTACATTCCATGTATTAGTGATATCTTATGATGTTTCTTTTTCTGTGTGACTTATTTCACTTAGAATCATCGTACCTGAATCCACTCATTATGCTGCTTCGGGCCTGATGACATAGATTTCATTGCTGAGTGATATTGCATTGTACGTAAGTACCACAACTTCTTTATCAATTTTTCGCTTTCTGCGATATTGAACTTGTACCGTAAACGAGGTTCTTGTAAACAGAGCCGGCCCAAATTTTGGGGTGGCTGTGTCTTTTTGATTTTAATTTCCCTAAGCTATAGGACCATAAGTGGAAGTGCCCTAGGCTCTGTTGCTTTGTTTTGTAGATGTTTCAGGAAACACCATACACTTCTCCAGAGTGGCTGTTTTCAATGTTCATCCCGCCCTTCTGCATGACAAGTCTCCCAGTTCTCCACGGCCTGTCCTGCCTTTCTGGATTTTACACTTTTTTCAGATGGCCCTTTTGACCGGGGGGCAGTGAGACTTCATTGTAGTGCAGATTTCCTTTGCAAGCTTGCTTGGTTGGCCAAAAAGGGCGTATGCGTTTTTTCCTGAATATATTTAGGAAAGAATGCATACGCCCTTTTTGGCCAAGTGCATCATTGTGGACGTTCTGCCTCTTTTCCTATGCTTTACATGCAATTCCAGTCTACCTCCTGAAATCGGTTTCCTGCAATTCTGCCACGCATTCAAGTCCTCTTGGCAGCCTTACTTCAATATATTTTTGGATGATAGCTGTCATTTATAACTCTGGAGATTTGTGAATGACAGTGCCCCTGAGCTCCTTTCTTCAACTCGCTTTCTTGTGAGCTGGCCGCAAACTCGCAGGTCTGCTTTAGGCCCTACTCTTCTTCTGGCAGGGCATGCTGAGCCTTTGGTTAATTCCTCTTCCTGGTGGGAAATGAGTGTTAAATATGCCCATCCACACACCTACCTCACTCTCAACCCCTTGGTGATGTGGGTCCTGTGGTTTGTGGCCACCTTTGCTGGGTTCCTCACCTTTCGATGATGTGGCCCCACTAGTGTGAGGACACTCCTGCCTGGTTCTCATCCACGTGGTTATGTGGACACCCTGGTGAGAGTCTGTTCCTGGCTGTGTTCCTCACCCACCTGTGAGGGAGACCCTCTGCTGATAGGTCACTCCTGCATGGCTGGAACACATTGCCTTGGTGAAGTCAGCCATGTGGTGGCAGTTGGAGTGTGCTGGGAATCTGCTCCCCCTGGTGATGAGGGCCCTCTTGGGTCAGGCCCTAACTGCTGGGCTCACCAACTTTTCTTAGTGAGCCCAGTGATGCTTTGGCACTCCTCTTAGGATCCCATCTCCATGGGGATGTGGGCCTTCTGCTCTGAGGTCCCAACGGCTGGGTTGTTCACATTTTCATGATGTGGGCTCTCTGGTGTTAGTTCACAGAGGCCTGGATCCCATAGCCTCTGTGCTCTTGGCCACCTGCTGGGAGGTTCCAACTGCTGGATTCCTCACTTTTTTAATTTTTTGGGCCCTCTGTTGTGAGGATCCTCCTGCCTGCCTCACTCCCAACCCCTTCGTGATGTGTGTCATCTGCTTTGAGGCCACATGTGCTGGGTTCCTCACCTTTCGATGATGTGGGACCAATGGTCTTAGGAGACTCCTGCCTGGTTCACATCCCCTTGGTGATGTGGGCCCTCTGTTGAGAGTCTGATCCTGGCTGGGTTCCTCACCCATCTGTGAGGTGGGCCGTCTGCTGTGAAGTCACTCCTGCCTGGCTTGCTCACCTCGCCTTGTGGACATGAGCCCTCTGGTGGCACTTGGAGCCTGCTGGGAGCCTCCTCCCCTCGGTGATGAGGGCCCTCTGGCGTCAGGCCCTAACTGCTGGGCTCCCCACATTTTGTGATGTGCGCCCAGTGGTGCGAGGACACTCCAGCCAGGTTCACATCCCCATTGGGATGTGGGCCTTCTGCTCTGAGGTCCCAACGCCTGGGTTGCTCACAGTTTCATGATGTGGGCTCTCTGCTGTTAGTTCACTCCTGCCTGCATCCCATAGCTTCTGTGCTCTCGGCCACCTGCTGGGAGGTTCCAACTGCTGGATTCCTCACCTTTCTTATTCTTTGGGCCCTCTGTTTTTAGGCTACTCCTGCCTGCCTCACTCCCATTCCCTTAGTGATATGTGTCCTCTGATTTGAGGCCACATTTGCTGGGTTCCGCACCTTTCGATGATGTGGCCCCACTGGAGGGAAGACAGTCCTGACTGGTTCCCATCCCCTTGCTGATGTGGGCCCTCAGGTGAGAGTCTGATCCTGGCTGGGTTCCTCACCCTTCTGTGAGGTGGGCCCTCTGCTGTGAGGTCAATCATGCCTGTCCGCACACGTCACCTTGGCGACGTGGGCCCTCTGGTGGCAGTTGGAGTGTGCTGGGATCCTCCTCCGCTCGGTGATGAGGACCCTCTTGCCTTAAGCCATAACTGCTGGGCTCCCCACATTTTCTGATGTGCGCCAAGTGAGTGAGGACACTCTTGCCAGGTTCCCATCCCCATGGGGATTTGGGCCTTCTGCTCTGAGGTCAAAACGGCTGGCTTGCTCACAGTACCATGATGTGGGCCCTCTGCTGTGAGTTCACTCCGGCAAGGATCCCTTATCATCGGTGCTCTGAGCCACCTGCTGGGAGGTTCCAACTGCTGGGTTCCTCAACTTTTTTATTCTATGTGCCCTCTGTTGTGAGGCTCCTCCTGCCTGCCTCACTGCCAGCCCCTTGGTGATGACTGTCCTATGGCTTGAGGCCACATGTGCTGCGTTCCTCACCTTTCGATGATGTGGCCCCACTCGTGTGAGGACACTCCTGCCTGGTTCCCATCCCCTTGGTGAGGTGGGCCCTCTGGCGAGAGTCTAATCCTGGCTGGGTTCCTCAACGTTCTGTGAGGTAGGCCCTCTGCTGTGAGGTCACTCCTGCCTGGCTGGCACATGTCACCTTGGAGACGTGAGCCCTCTGGTGGCAGTTGGAGCGTGCAGGGTGCCTCCTCCTCTCGGTGATGACGGCCCTCTGGCGTCAGGCCCTAAATGGTGGGCTCCCCACATTTTCTGATGTGTGCCCAGTGGTGCGAGGACACTCCAGCCAGGTTCCCATTCCCATGGGGATGTGGGCCTTCTGTGCTGAGGTCCCAACGCCAGGGTTGCTCACAGTTTTATGATGTGGGCCCTCTGCTGTGAGTTCACTGTGGCCTGGATCCCATAGCCTCGGTGTTCTGGGCCGCCTGCTGGAAGGTCTAAATGCTGGAATCCTCACGTTTTTTATATTATGTGCCCTGTGTTGTGAGGCTACTCCTGCCTGCCTCACTCCAAGGCCCTTGGTGATGTGGGTCCTCTGGTTTGAGGACACATGTGCTGGGTTCCTCACCTTAAGATGATGAGGCCCCACTGGTGTGAGGATAATCCTGACTGGTTCCCATCCCCTTTGTGATGTGGGCCCTCTGGTGAGAGTCTGATCCTGGCTGGGTTCCTCACCCATCTGTGAGGTGGGCCCTCTACTATCAGGTAACTCTTGCCTGGCTTGCTCACCTCGCCTTGTTGACATGAGCCCTCTGGTGGCACTTGGACCCTACTGGGAGTCTCCTCACCTCTGTGATGAGGGCCCTCTGACGTCAGGCCCTAACTGCTGGGCTCCCCAACTTTTCTTAGTGAGCCCAGTGATGCTCGGGCACTCCTCTTAGGTTCCCATCTCCATGGGGATGTGGGCCTTCTGCTCTGAGGTTCCAACGGCTGGGTTGATCACAGTTTCATGATGTGGGCTCTCTGGTGTTAGTTCACTGTGGCCTGGATCCCATAGCCTCTGTGCTCTTGGCCGCCTGCTGGGAGGTTCCAACTGCTCGATTCCTCAACTTTTGTATTCTATGGGTCCTCTGTTGAGATGCTCCTCCTGCCTGCCTCACTCGCAACCCCTTCGTGATGTGGGTCTTCTGGTTTGAGGCCACATGTGCTGGGTTCCGTAACTTTCAATGATGTGGCCCCACTCGTGTGAGGACACTCCTGCCTGGTTCCCATCCCCTTGGTGATGTGGGCCTTCTGGTGACAGTCTTATCCTGGCTGGGTTCCTCACTCTTCTGTGAGGTAGGCCCTCTGCTGTGAGGTCAATCCTGCCTGACTTGCACACATCACCTTGGCGACGTGGGCCCTCTGTTGGCACATGGAACCTGCTGGGAGCCTCCTGCCCTCGGTGATGACGGCCCTCTAGTATCAGGCCCTAACTGCTGGGCTCCCCACGTTTTCTGATGTGAGCCCAGTGATGCCAGGACACTCCTGTCAGGTTCCCATCCCCATGGGGATGTGGGCTTTCTGCTCTGAGGTCCCAACGCCTGGGTTGCTCACAGTTTCATGATGTGGGCTCTCTGGTGTTAGTTCACTCCTGCCTACAGCCCATAGCTTCTGTGCTCTCGGCCACCTGCTGGGAGGTTCCAAATGCTGGATTCCTCACATTTTTTATTCTTTGGGCCCTCTGTTCTTAGGCTACTCCTACCTGCCTCACTCCCATCCCCTTTGTGATGTATGTCCTCTGATATGAGGCCACATGTGCTGGGTTCCTCACCTTTCCATGATGTGGCCCCACTGGTGTGAAGACACTCCTGACTGGTTCCCATCCCCTTGGTGATGTGGGCCCTCTGGTGAGAGTCTGATGTTGGCTGGGTTTCTCACCCTTCTGTGAGGTGGGACCTCTGCTGTGAGGTAACTCCTGCCTGGCTTGCTCACGTTGCCTTGGCAATGTGAGCCCACAGGTGGCAGTTGGAGCCTGCTGTGAATCTCCTCCCCTCAGTTATGAGAGCTCTGAATAAAACACATATGCCCTTTTTTTGCCAAGTGCATTATTTTCCAAGTTCTGTCTCTTTTCCTATCCTTTAAGAGCGACTCCCGTGTACCTTCTGAAATCGGGTTCCAGCAATTCTGCCCAGCATTCAAGTCCTCTTCACAGCCTTACTTCAGTATAATTTTGGATGATAGCTGTCATTTATAACTCCGCAAGTTTGTGAATTACAGTGCCTCTCAGCTCCTTTCTTCAACTCGCTTTCCTGTGAGCTGGCTGCAACACCACAGGATTGCTTCAGGCCCTAGTGTGGTTCCAGCATGGCACGCTGCGCCTTTGGTTAATTCCTCTTCCTGGTGGGAAATGAGAGTTAAATTTGCCCGTCCAGAAACCTCCAGCTAGTCTCTCATTGGTTCTCCCTATTCCTGTTCATTTTCCGCAGAAATTGCAAACTGGGCCAAAGAGGAGGTTAAAGGCACTGACTCTCCAAGTCCGGAGAGTGTTAGTAAAGCCTCTGGAATGTTGCACCTGAGTACCAGGGGACGAAAACTGAGACGCATTTGAACACGTTTCCCGATCACATGGTGGATCATACTCTGGGTTCCACATGCATGTTTTAGCTGAAGGAAGAATCCCTTAAACCTGGAGAGTTGAGACCCATGGAATGGGTACCATGCAATGTGACTTTAAAGGGTCTGCATTTGCTCACCGAACCTCACCAATCCTATCACTGCTGCGTTTATTGCGCTGTACACACGCTTGATTCTCTTTCGGAGACATATAAATCCATAGGTTTTAAGATTCTTACTAGTCAGGTATAGTCTTAGGCGTTTAATATGGGGTGTTGAGTCCACTTCGTTGAGCAAGGAGTAGCTCTTGTCTATTACATATTTGGCTTATGGAACGGTATCTGTGCTAATTTCAATCCCTGGTTTTATGCAGCAACCCAACTCACCTTTCCCCTTAAGCAAGCATAAGTTGATTTTCTACATTTGACACCCTGTTCTGTTTTGTAATTCAGTTCCTGTGTAGCCAAGGTTACATTCGGTGTAGTAGTGATATCTTATGATGTTTCATTTTCTGTGTGACTTATTTCACTTAGTATCATCGTACCTGAATCCACTCATTATGCTGCTATGGGCCTGATGACATAGATTTCATTGCTGAGTGATATTGCATTGTATGTAAGTACCTCAAATTCTTTATCCATTTTTCGCTTTCTGCCATATTGAACTTGTACCGTAAATGAGGTTCCTGTAAACAGAGCCATCCCAAAGTTTCGGGTGGCTGTGTCTTTTTGATTTTAATTTCCCTAAGCTATAGGACCATAAGTGGAAGTGCCCTAGGCTCTGTTGCTTTGCTTTTTAGATGTTTCAGGAAACACCATACACTTCTCCAGAGTGGCTATTGGCAATTTACATCCCGCCCATCAGCATAACAAGGCTCCCAGTTCTCCATGGCCTGTCCTGCCTTTCTGGATTTTACACATTTTTCAGAATGCCCTTTTGACCGGGGGGAAGTGAGACTTCATTGTAGTGCAGATATCATTTGCAAGCTTGTGTGCTTGGCCGAAAAGTGCGTATGCGTTTTTTCCTGAATATATTCAGGAAAAAAAGCATACGCACTTTTTGGCCAAGTGCATCATTGTGGACGTTCTGCCTCTTTTCCTATGCTTTACATGCAATTCCAGTCTACGTCCTGAAATCGGTTTCCTGCAATTCTGCCCCGCCTTCAAGTCCTCTTGGCAGCCTTACTTCAATATATTTTTGGACGATAGCTGTCATTTATAACTCTGCAGTTTTGTGAATTACAGTGCCCCTGAGCTGCTTTCTTCAACTCGCTTTCTTGTGAGCTGGCCGCAACACCGCAGGATTGCTTCAGGCCCTAGTGTGGTTCTGGCATGGCACGCTGAGCCTTTGTTTAATTCCTCTTCCTGGTGGGAAATGAGAGTTAAATTTGCCCGTCCAGACACCTCCAGCTAGTCTCTCATTGGTTCTCCCTATTCCTGTACATCTTCCGCAGAAATTGCAAACTGGGCCAAACAGGAGGTTAAAGGCACTGACTCTCCAAGTGGGAAGAGTGTTAGTAAAGCGTCTGGAATGTTGCACACGAGTACCAGGGGACGAAAACTGAAACACATTTGAACACGTTTCCCGATCACACGGTGGATCATACTCTGGGTTCCACATGCATGTATTAGCTGAAGGAAGAATCCCTTAAACCTGGAGAGTTGAGACCCATGGAATGGGTACCATGCAATACGACTTCAGAGGGTCTGCATTTGCTCACCGAACCTCACCAATCCTATCAGTGCTGCGCTTATGCCGCTGTACACACGCGTTGATTCTCTTTCGGAGCCATATAAATCCATAGGTTTTAAGATTCTTACTACTCAGGTATATTGTTAGGCGTTTAATATGGGGTGTTGAGTCCACTTCGTTGAGCAAGGAGTAGCTCTTGTCTATTACATATTTGGCTTATGGAACGGTATCTGTGCTAATTTCAATCTCTGGTTTTATGCAGCACCCCAACTCACCTTTCCCCTTCAGCAAACATAACATGGTTTTCTACATTTGAGACCTTGTTCTGTTTTGTAATTCAGTTCCTGTGTAGCCATTTTACATTCTGTGTATTAGTGATATCTTATGATGTTTCTTTTTCTGTGTGACTTATTTCACTTAGAATCATCGTACCTGAATCCATTCATTATGCTGCTACGGGCCTGATGACATAGATTTCATTGCTGAGTGATATTGCATTGTACGTAAGTACCACAACTTCTTTATCCATTTTTCGCTTTCTGTGATATTGAACTTGTACCGTAAACGAGGTTCTTGTAAACAGAGCCGTCCCAATTTTTGGGGTGGCTGTGTCTTTTTCATTTTAATTTCCCTAAGCTATAGGCCATAAGTGGAATTGCCCTAGGCTCTGATGCTTTGTTTTTTAGATGTTTCAGGAAACACCATACACTTCTCCAGAGTGGCTGTTGGCAATTTACATCCCGTCAATCAACATAACAAGGCTCCCAGTTCTCCATGGCCTGTCCTGCCTTTCTGGATTTCACACTTTTTTCAGATGGCCCTTATGACCGGGGGGCAGTGAGACTTCATTGTAGTGCAGATTTCCTTTTCAAGCTTGCTTGGTTGGCCAAAAAGGGCGCTTAGCATTTTTTCCTGAATATATTCAGGAAAAAACGCATACGCACTTTTTGGCCAAGTGCATCCTTGTGGACGTTCTGCCTCTTTTCCTATGCTTTACATGCAATTCCAGTCTACCTCCTGAAATCGGTTTCCTGCAATTCTGCCCCGCTTTCAAGTCCTCTTGGCAGCCTTACTTCAATATATTTTTGGATGATAGCTGTCATTTATAACACTGCAGGTTTGTGAATTACAGTGCCCCTGAGCTCCTTTCTTAAACTTGCTTTCTTGTGAGCTGGCCGCAACACCCCAGGATTGCTTCAGGCCCTAGTTTGGTTCCGGCATGGCACGCTGAGCCTTTGGTTAATTCCTCTTCCTGGTGGGAAATGAGAGTTAAATTTGCCCGTCCAGACACCTGCAGGTAGTCTCTCATTGGTTCTCCCTATTCCTGTTCATTTTCCGCAGAAATTGCAAACTGGGCGAAACAGGAGGTTAAAGGCACTGACTCTCCAAGTGGGGAGAGTGTTAGTAAAGCGTCTGGAATGTTGCACCCGAGTACCAGGGGATGAAAACTGTGTCACATTTGAACACGTTTCCCGATCAAACGGTAGATCATACTCTGGGTCCCACATGCATGTTTTAGCTGAAAGAAGAATCCCTTAAACCTGGACAGTTGAGACCCATGGAATGGGTACCATGCAATATGACTTCAAAGGGTCTGCATTTGCTCACCGAACCTCACCAATCCTATCACTGCTGCGTTTATGCCGCTGTACACACGCTTGATTGTGTTTCGGAGACATATAAATCCATAGGTTTTAAGATTCTTACTAGTCAGGTATATTCTTAGGCGTTTAATATGGGGTGTTGAGTCCACTTCGTTGAGCAAGGAGTAGCTCTTCTCTATTACATATTTGGCTTATGGAATGGTATCTGTGCTACTTTCAATCTCTGGTTTTATGCAGTACCCGAACTCACCTTTCCCCTTAAGCAAGCATAAGTTGGTGTTCTACATTTGAGACCCTGTTCTGTTTTGTAATTCAGTTCCTGTGTAGCCAAGTTTACATTCCGTGTATTAGTGATATCTTATGATGTTTCTTTTTCTGTGTGACTTATTTCACTTAGAATCATCGTACCTGAATCCACTCATTATGCTGCTACGGGCCTGATGACATAGATTTCATTGCTGAGTGATATTGCATTGTACGTATGTACCACAACTTCTTTATCCATTTTTCCCTTTCTGCGATATTGAACTTGTACTGTAAACGAGGTTCTTGTTAACAGAGCCGTCCCAAACTTTGGGGTGGCTGTGTCTTTTTGATTTTAATTTCCCTAAGCTATAGGACCGTAAGTGGAAGTGCCCTAGGCTCTGTTTCTTTGATTTGTTATATGTTTCAGGAAACACCTTACACTTCTCCAGAGTGGCTGTTGGCAATTTACATCCTGCCCATCAGTGTAACAATGCTCCCAGTTCTCCATGGCCTGTCCTGCCTTTCTGGATTTTACACTTTTTTCAGATGGCCCTTTTGACCTGGGGGCAGTGAGACTTCATTATAGTGCAGATTTCATTTGCAAGCTTGCTCGGTTGGCCAAAAAGGGCTTATGTGTGTTTTCCTGAATATATTCAGGAAAAAACGCATACGCACTTTTTGTTCAAGTGCATCAATGTGGACGTTCTGCCTCTTTTCCTATGCTTTACATGCAATTCCAGTCTACCTCCTGAAATCAGTTTCCTGCAATTCTGCCCCGCTTTCAAGTCCTCTTGGCAGCCTTACTTCAATATATTTTTGGACGATAGCTGTCATTTATAACTCTGCAGGTTTGTGAATTACAGTGCCCCTGAGCTCCTTTCTTCAACTCGCTTTCTTGTGAGCTGGCCGCAAGACCGCAGGATTGCTTCACCCCTAGTGTGGTTCCGGCACGGCATGCTGAGACTTTGGTTAATTCCTCTTCCTGGTGGGAAATGAGAGTTAAATTTGCCCGTCCAGACACCTCCAGCTAGTCTCTCATTGGTTCTCCCTATTCCTGTTCATTTTCCGCAGAAATTGCAAACTGGGCCAAACAGGAGGTTTAAGGCACTGACTCTCCAAGTGGGGAGAGTGTTAGAAAAGCGCCTGGAATGTTGCACCCGAGTACCAGGGGACGAAAACTGAGACACATTTGAACACATTGCCCGATCACACGGTGGATCATACTCTGGGTTCCACATGCATGTTTTAGCTGAAAGAAGAATCCCTTAAACCTGGAGAGTTGAGCCCCATGGAATGGGTACCATGTAATATGATTTCAGAGGGTCTGCATTTGCTCACCGAACCTCACCAGTCCTATCACTTCTGCGATTATGCCGCTGTACACACGCTTGATTCTCTTGTGGAGACATATAAATCCATAGGTTTTAAGATTCTTACTAGTCAGGTATATTCTTAGGCGTTTAATATGGGGTGTTGAGTCCACTTCGTTGAGCAAGGAGTAGCTCTTGTCTATTACACATTTGGCTTATGGAACGGTATCTGTGCTAATTTCAATCTCTGGTTTTATGCAGCACCCCAACTCACCTTTCCCCTTAAGCAAGCATAAGTTGGTTTTCTACATTTGAGACACTGTTCTGTTTTGTAATTCAGTTCCTGTGTAGCCAAGTTTACATTCCGTGTATTAGTGTTATCTTATGATGTTTCTTTTTCTGTGTGACTTATTTCACTTAGAATCATCGTACCTGAGTCCACTCATTATGCTGCTATGGGCCTGATGACATAGAATTCATTGCTGAGTGATATTGCATTGTAGATAAGTACCAGAACTTCTTTATCCATTTTCCGCTTTCTGTGATATTGACCTTGTACTATAAATGAGGTTCTTGTAAACAGAGCCGTCCCAAACTTTGGGGTGGCTGTGCCTTTTTTATTTTAATTTCCCTAAGCTATAGGACCATAAGTGGAAGTGCCCTAGGCTCTGTTGCTTTGTTTTTTGGATGTTTCAGGAAACACCATACACTTCTCCAGAGTGGCTGTTGGCAATTTACATCCCGCCCATCAGCATAACAAGGCTCCCAGTTCTCCATGGCCTGTCCTGCCTTTCCGGATTTTACACTTTTTTCAGATGGCCCTTTTGACCGGGGGGCAGTGAGACTTCATTGCAGTGCAGATTTCCTTTGCAAGCTTGCTTGGTTGGCCAAAAAGGGCGTATGCGTTTTTTCCTGAATATATTCAGGAAAAAACGCATACGCCCTTTTTGGCCAAGTGCATCATTGTGGACGTTCTGCCTCTTTTCCTATGCTTTACATGCAATTCCAGTCTACCTCCTGAAATCGGTTTCGTGCAATTCTGCCCCGCATTCAAGTCCTCTTGGCAGCCTTACTTCAATATATTTTTGGACGATAGCTGTCATTTATAACTCTGCATGTTTGTGAATTACAGTGCCCCTGAGCTCCTTTCTTCAACTCGCTTTCTTGTGAGCTGGCCGCAAAACCACATGATTGCTTCAGGCCCTAGTGTGGTTCCGGCACGGCATGCTGAGCCTTTGATTAATTCATCTTCCTCGTGGGAAATGAGAGTTAAATTTGCCCGTCCAGACACCTCCAGCTAGTGTCTCATTGGTTCTCCCTATTCCTGTTCATTTTCTGCAGAAATTGCAAACTGTGCCAAACAGGAGTTTAAAGGCACTGCCTCTCCAAGTCGGGAGAGTGGTAGTAAAGCGTCTGGAATGTTGCACCCGAGTACCAGGGGACGAAAACTGAGACACATTTGAACACGTATCCCGATCACACTGTGGATCATACTCTGAGTTCCACATGCATGTTTTTGCTGAAGGAAGAATCCCTTATATCTGGAGTGTTGAGACCCATGGAATGGGTACCATGCAATATGACTTCAAAGGCTCTGCATTTGCTCACCGAACATCACCAATCCTATCACTGCTGCATTTATGCCACTGTACACACGCTTGATTCTCTTTCGGAGACATATAAATCCATAGGTTTTAAGATTCTTACTAGTCAGGTATATTCTTAGGCGTTTAATATGGGGTGTTGAGTCCACTTCGTTGAGCAAGGAGTAGCTCTTGTCTATTACATATTTGGCTTATGGAACGGTATCTGTGCTCATTTCAATCTCTGGTTTTATGCAGCACCTCAACTCATCTTTCCCCTTAAGCAAGCATAAGTTGATTTTCTACATTTGAGACCGTGTTCTGTTTTGTAATTCAGTTCCTGTGTAGCCAAGTTTACATTCCGTGTATTAGTGTTATCTTATGATGTTTCTTTTTTTGTGTGACTTATTTCACTTAGAATCATCGTACCTGAATCCACTCATTATGCTGCTATGGGCATGATGACATAGATTTCATTGCTGAGTCATATTGCATTGTACGTAAGTAACACAAATTCTTTATCCATTTTTCGCTTTCTGCGATATTGAACTTGTACCGTAAACGACATTCTTGTAAACAGAGCCGTCCCAAACTTTGGGGTGGCTGTGTCTTTTTTATTTTAATTTCTCTAAGCTATAGGACCATAAGTGGAAGTGCCCTAGGCTCTGTTGCTTTGTTTTTTAGATGTTTCAGGAAACACCATACACTTCTCCAGAGAGGCTGTTGGCAATTTACATCCCGCCCATCAGCATAACAAGGCTCCCAGTTCTCCATGGCCTCTCCTGCCTTTCTGGATTTTACACATTTTTCAGATGGCCCTTTTGACCAGGGGGCAGTGAGACTTCATTGTAGTAGATTACCTTTGCAAGCTTGCTTGGTTGGCCAAAAAGGGCATATGCGTTTTTACCTGAATATATTTAGGAGAAAGCGCATATGCCCTTTTTGGCCAAGTGCATCCTTGCGGACCTTCTGCCTCTTTTCCTATGCTTTACATGCAATTCCAGTCTACCTCCTGAAATCGGTTTCCTGCAATTCTGCCCCGCTTTCAAGTCCTCTTGGCAGCCTTACTTCAATATATTTTTGGACGATAGCTGTCATTTATAACTCTGCAGGTTTGTGAATTACAGTGCCCCTGAGCTCCTTTCTTCAACTTGCTTTCTTTTGAGCTGGCCGCAACACCGCAGGATTGCTTCAGGCCCTATTGTGGTTCCGGCATGGCATGCCGAGCCTTTGGTTAATTCCTCTTCCTGGTGGGAAATGAGAGTTAAATTTGCCCGTCCAGACACCTCCAGCTAGTCTCTCATTGGTTCTCCCTATTCCTGTTCATTTTCCGCAGAAATTGCAAACGGGGCCAAACAGGAGGTTAAAGGCACTGACTCTCCAAGTGGGGAGAGTGTTAGTAAAGCGTCTGGAATGTTGCACCCGAGTACCAGGGGACGAAAACTGAGACACATTTGAACATGTTTACCGGCCACACGGTGCATCATACTCTGGGTTCCACATGCATGTTTTAGCTGAAGGAAGAATCCCTTAAACCTGGAGAGTTGAGACCCATGGAATGGGTACCATGCAATATGACTTCAAAGGGTCTGCATTTGCTCACCGAACCTCACCAATCCTAACACTGCTGCGTTTATGCCGCTGTACGCACGCTTGATTCTCTTTCGGAGACATATAAATCCATAGGTTTTAAGATTCTTACTAGTCATGTATATTCTTAGGCGTTTAATAAGGCGTCTTGAGTCCACTTCGTTGAGCAAGGAGTACCTCTGGTCTATTACATATTTGGCTTATGGAACGGTATCTGTGCCAATTTCAATCTCTGGTTTTATGCAGCACCCCAACTCACCTTTCCCCTTAAGCAAGCATAAGTTGATTTTCTGCATTTGAGACCCTGTTCTGTTTTGTAATTCAGTTCCTGTGTAGCCAAGCTTACATTCGGTGTAATAGTGATATCTTATGATGTTTCTATTTCTGTGTGACTTATTTCACTTAGAATCATCGTACCTGAATCCACTCTTTATGCTGCTACGGGCCTGATGACATAGATTTCATTGCTGAGTGATATTGCATTGTACGTAAATACCACAACTTCTTTATCCATTTTTCGCTTTCTGTGATATTGAACTTGTACCGTAAACGAGGTTCTTGTAAACAGAGCCGTCCCAAACTTTGGGGTGGCTGTGTCTTTTTGATTTTAATTTCCCTAAGCTATAGGACCATAAGTGGAAGTGCCCTAGGCTCTGTTGCTTTGTTTTTTAGATGTTTCAGGAAACACCATACACTTCTCCAGAGTGGCTCTTGGCAATTTACATCCCGCCCATCAGCATAACAAGGCTCCCAGTTCTCCATGGCCTGTCCTGCCTTTCTGGATTTTACACTTTTTTCAGATGGCCCTTTTGACTGGGGGGAAGTGAGACTTCATTGTAGTGCAGATTTCCTTTGCAAGCTTGCTTGGTTGGCCGAAAGGGGCATATGCGTTTTTTCCTGAATATATTCTGGAAAAAACGCATATGCCCTTTTTGGCCAAGTGCATCATTGTGGACGTTCTGCCTCTTTTCCTATGCTTTACATGCAATTCCAGTCTACCTCCTGAAATCGGTTTCCTGCAATTCTGCCCCGCTTTCAAGTCTTCTTGGTAGCCTTACTTCAATATATTTTTGGACGATAGCTGGCATTTATAACTCTGCAGTTTTGTGAATTACAGTGCCCCTGAGCTCCTTTCTTCAACTCGCTTTCTTGTGAGCTGACCACAACACCGCAGGATTGCTTCAGGCCCTAGTGTGGTTCCGGCATGGCACGCTGAGCCTTTGGTTAATTCCTCTTCCTGGTGGGAAATGAGAGTTAAATTTGCCCGGCCAAACACCTCCAGCAAGTCTCTCATTGGTTCTCCTTATTCCTGTTCATCTTCCGCAGAAATTTCAAACTGGGCCAAACAGGAGGTTAAAGGCACTGACTGTCCAAGTGGGGAGAGTGTTAGTAAAGCGTCTGGAATGTTGCACCCGAGTACCAGGGGACAAAAACTGAGACACATTTGAACACGTTTCCCGATCACACGGTGGATTATACTCTGGGTTCCACATGCATGTTTTAGCTGAAGGAAGAATCCCTTAAACCTGGAGAGTTGAGACCCATGGAATGGGTACCATGCAATATGACTTCAGAGGGTCTGCATTTGCTCACCGAACCTCACCAATCCTATCAGTGCTGCACTTATGCCGCTGTACACATGCTTGATTCTCTTTCGGAGACATATAAATCCATAGGTTATAAGATTCTTTTAGTCAGGTATATTCTTAGGCGTTTAATATGGGGTGTTGAGTCCACTTCGTTGAGCAAGGAGTAGCTCTTGTCTATTACATATTTGGCTTATGGAACGGTATCTGTGCTAATTTCAATCTCTGGTTTTATGCAGCACCCCAACTCACCTTTCCCCTTCAGCAAGCATAAGTTGGTTTTCTACATTTGAGACCCTGTTCTGTTTTGTAATTCAGTTCCTGTGTAGCCATTTTAAATTCTGTGTATTAGTGATATCTTATGATGTTTGTTTTTCTGTTTGACTTATTTCACTTAGAATCATCGTACCTGAATCCACTCATTATGCTGCTACGGGCCTGATGACATAGATTTCATTGCTGAGTGATATTGCATTGTACGTAAGTACCACAACTTCTTTATCCATTTTTCGCTTTCTGTGATATTGAACTTGTACCGTAAACGAGGTTCTTGTAAACAGAGCCGTCCCAATCTTTGGGGTGACTGTGTCTTTTTGATTTTAATTTCCCTAAGCAATACGCCATAAGTGGAAGTGCCCTAGGCTCTGTTGCTTTGTTTTTTAGATGTTTCAGGAAACACCATACACTTCTCCAGAGTGGCTGTTGGCAATTTACATCCTGCCAATCAACATAAAGAGGATCCCAGTTCTCCATGGCCTGTCCTGCCTTTCTGGATTTTACACTTTTTTCAGATGGCCCTTTTAACCGGGGGGCAGTGAGACTTCATTGTTGTGCAGATTTCCTTTTCAAGCTTGCTTGGTTGGCCAAAAAGGGCGTATGCATTTTTTCCTGAATATATTCAGGAAAAAACGCATACGCCCTTTTTGGCCAAGTGCATCCTTGTGGACGTTCTGCCTCTTTTCCTATGCTTTACATGCAATTCCAGTCTACCACCTGAAATCGGTTTCCAGCAATTCTGCCCCGCTTTCAAGTCCTCTTGGCAGCCTTACTTCAATATATTTTTGGACGATAGCTGTCATTTATAACTCTGCCGGTTTGTGAATTACAGTGCCCCTGAGCTCCTTTCTTCAACTCGCTTTCTTGTGAGCTGGCCGCAACACCGCAGGATTGCTTCAGGCCCTAGTGTGGTTCCGGCATGGCACGCTGAGCCTTTGGTTAATTCCTCTTCCTGGTGGGAAATGAGAGTTAAATTTGCCCGTCCAGACACCTCCAGCTAGTCTCTCATTGGTTCTCCCTATTCCTGTTCATTTTCCGCAGAAATTGCAAACTGGGCCAAACAGGAGGTTAAAGGCACTGACTCTCCAAGTGGGGAGAGTGTTAGTAAAGCGTCTGGAATGTTGAGCCCGAGTACCAGGGGACGAAAACTGAGACACATTTGAACACGTTTACCGATCACACGGTGGATCATACTCTGGGTTCCACATGAAAGTTTTAGCTGAAGGAAGAATCCCTTAAACCTGGAGAGTTGAGACCCATGGAATGGGTACCATGCAATATGACTTCAAAGGGTCTGCATTTGCTCACCGAACCTCACCAATCCTAACACTGCTGCATTTATGCCGCTGTACAAACGCTTGATTCTCTTTCGGAGACATATAAATCCATAGGTTTTAAGATTCTTACTAGTCATGTATATTCTTAGGCGTTTAATATGGCGTCTTGAGTCCACTTCGTTGAGCAAGGAGTACCTCTGGTCTATTACATATTTGGCTTATGGAACGGTATCTGTGCCAATTTCAATCTCTGGTTTTATGCAGCACCCCAACTCACCTTTCCCCTTAAGCAAGCATAAGTTGATTTTCTACATTTGAGACCCTGTTCTGTTTTGTAATTCAGTTCCTGTGTAGCCAAGTTTACATTCGGTGTAGTAGTGACATCTTATGATGTTTCTATTTCTGTGTGACTTATTTCACTTAGGGTCATCGTACCTGAATCCACTCATTATGCTGCTACGGGCCTGATGACATAGATTTCATTGCTGAGTGATATTGCATTGTATGTAAGTACCACAACTTCTTTATCCATTTTTCGCTTTCTGTGATATTGAACTTGAACCGTAAACGAGGTTCTTGTAAACAGAGCCGTCCCAAACTTTGGGGTGGCTGTGTCTTTTTGATTTTAATTTCCCTAACCTATAGGACCATAAGTGGAAGTGCCCTAGGCTGTGTTGCTTTGTTTTTTAGATGTTTCAGGAAACACCATACACTTCTCCAGAGTGGCTGTTGGCAATTGACATCCCGCCCATCGGCATAACAAGGCTCCCAGTTCTCCATGGCCTGTCCTGCCTTTCTGGATTTTACACTTTTTTCATATGGCCCTTTTGACCGGGGGGCAGTGAGACTTCATTGTAGTGCAGATTTCCTTTGCAAGCTTGCTTGGTTGGCCAAAAAGGGCGTATGAATTTTTTCCTGAATATATTCTGGAAAAAACGCATACGCCCTTTTTGGCCAAGTGCATCATTGTGGACGTTCTGCCTCTTTTCCTATGCTTTACATGCAGTTCCAGTCTACCTCCTGAAATCGGTTTCCTGCAATTCTGCCCCGCTTTCAAGTCTTCTTGGTAGCCTTACTTCAATATATTTTTGGACGATAGCTGGCATTTATAACTCTGCAGGTTTGTGAATTACAGTGACCCTGAGCTCCTTTCTTGAACTCGCTTTCTTGTGAGCTGACCACAACACCGCAGGATTGCTTCAGGCCCTAGTGCGGATCCGGCATGGCACGCTGAGCCTTTGGTTAATTCCTCTTCCTGGTGGGAAATGAGAGTTAAATTTGCCCGTCCAGACACCTCCAGCTAGTCTCTCATTGGTTCTCCCTATTCCTGTTCATTTTCCGCAGAAATTGCAAACTGTGCCAAACAGGAGGTTAAAGGCACAGACTCTCCAAGTGGGGAGAGTGTTAGTAAAGCGTCTGGAATGTTGCACCCGAGTACCAGGGGGCGAAAACTAAGACACTTTTGAACACGTTTCCCAATCACACGGTGGATCATACTCTGGGTTCCACATGCATGTTTTAGCTGAAGGAAGAATCCCTTAAACCTGGAGAGTTCAGACCCATGGAATGGGTACCATGCAATATGACTGCAAAGGGTCTGCATTTGCTCACCGAACCTCACCAATCCTATCACTGCTGCGTTTATGCCGCTGTACACACGCTTGATTCTCTTTCGGAGACATATAAATCCATAGGTTTTAAGATTCTTACTAGTCAGATATATTCTTAGGCGTTTAATATGGGGTGTTGAGTCCACTTCGTTGAGCAAGGAGTAGCTCTTGCTTATTACATATTTGGCTTATGGAATGGTATGTGTGCTAATTTCAATTTCTGGTTTTATGCAGCACCCCAACTCAGCTTTCCCCTTAAGCAAGCATAAGTTGGTTTTCTACATTTGAGACCCTGTTCTGTTTTGTAATTCAGTTCCTGTGTAGCCAAGTTTACATTCCGTGTATTAGTGATATCTTATGATGTTTCTTTTTCTGTGTGACTTATTTCACTTAGAATCATTGTACCTGAATCCACTCATTATGCTGCTTCGGGCCAGATGACATAGATTTCATTGCTGAGTGATATTGCATTGTACGTAAGTACCAAAACTTCTTTATCCATTTTTCGCTTTCTGCGATATTGAACTTGTACCGTAAATGAGGTTCTTGTAAACAGAGCCGTCCCAAACTTTGGGGTGGCTGTGTTTTTGATTTTAATTTCACTAACCTATAGGACCATAAGTGGAAGTGCCCTAGGCTCTGTTGCTTTGTTTTTTGGTTGTTTCAGGAAACACCACACACTTCTCCAGAGTGGCTGTTGGCAATTGACATCCCGCCCATCAGCATAACAAGTCTCCCAGTTCTCCATGGCCTGTCCTGCCTTTCTGGATTTTACACTTTTTTCAGATGGCCCTTTTGACCGGGGGGCAGTGCGACTTCATTGTAGTGCAGAGTTCCTTTGCAAGCTTGCTTGGTTGGCCAAAAAGTGTGTATGCCTTTTTTCCTGAATATATTCAGGAAAAAATGCATACGCCCTTTTTGGCCACGTGCATCATTGTGGACGTTCTGCCTCTTTTCCTATGCTTTACATGCAATTCCAGTCTACCTCCTGAAATCGGTTTTCTGCAATTCTGCCCCGCTTTCAATTCCTCTTGGCAGCCTTACTTCAATATATTTTTGGACGATAGCTGTCATTTATAATTGTGCAGGTTTGTGAATTACCGTGCCCCTGAGCTCCTTTCTGCAACTCGCTTTCTTGTGAGCTGGCCGCAACACCGCAGGATTGCTTCAGGCCCTATTGTTGTTCCGGCATGGCATGCTGAGCCTTTGGTTAATTCCTCTTCCTGGTGGGAAATGAGAGTTAAATTTGCCCGTCCAGACGCCTCCAGCTAGTCTCTCATTGGTTCTCCCTATTCCTGTTCATCTGCCGCAGAAATTGCAAACTGGGCCAAACAGGAGGATAAAGGCACTGACTCTCCAAGTGGGCAGAGTGTTAGTAAAGCGTCTGGAATGTTACACCCGAGTACCAGGGGACGAAAACTGAGACACATTTGAGCACGTTTCCCGGTCACACGGTGGATCATACTCTGGGTTCCACATGCATGTTTTAGCTGAAGGAAGAATCCCTGAAACCTGGAGAGTTGAGACCCATGGAATGGGTACCATGCAATATGACTTCAAAGGGTCTGCATTTGCTCACCGAACCTCACCAATCCTATCACTGCTGCGTTTATGCCCCTGTACACACGCTTGATTCTCTTTTGGAGACATATCAATCCATAGGTTTTAAGATTCCTACTAGTAAGGTATATTCTTAGGCGTTTAATATGGGGTGTTGAGTCCACTTCGTTGAGCAAGGAGTAGCTCTTGTCTATTACATATTTGGCTTATGGAACGGTATCTGTGCTAATTTCAATCTCTGGTTTTATGCAGCACCCCAACTCACCTTTCCCCTTCAGCAAGCATAAGTTGGTTTTCTACATTTGAGACCCTGTTCTGTTTTGTAATTCAGTTCCTGTGTAGCCACGTTTACATTCGGTGTATTAGTGATATCTTATGATGTTTCTTTTTCTGTGTGACTTATTTCACTTAGAATCATCGTACCTGAATCCACTCATTATGCTGCTACGGGCCTGACGACATAGATTTCATTGCTGAGTGATATTGCATTGTACCTAAGTTCCACAACTTCTTTATCCATTTTTCACTTTCTGTGATATTGAACTTGTACCGTAAACGAGGTTCCTGTAAACAGAGCCATCCCAAACTTTGTGGTGGCTGTGTCTTTTTGATTTTAATTTCTGTAAGCTATAGGACCATAAGTGGAAGTGCCCTAGACTCTGTTGCTTTGTTTTTTAGATGTTTCAGGAAACACCATACACTTCTCCAGAGTGGCTGTTGGCAATTTACATCCCACCCATCAGCATAACAAGGCTGCCAGTTCTCCATGGCCTGTCCTGCCTTTCTGGATTTTACACTTTTTTCAGATGGCCCTTTTGACTGTGGGGAAGTGAGACTTCATTGTAGTGCAGATTTCCTTTGCAAGCTTGCTTGGTTGGCCGGAAAGTGCGTATGCGTTTCTTCCTGAATATATTCAGGAAGAAACGCATACGCCGTTTTTGGCCAAGTGCATGATTGTCGATGTTCTGAGTCTTTTCATATGTTTTCAATGCAATTCCAGTCTACCTCCTGAAATCGGTTTCCTGCAATTCTGCCTTGCTGTCAGTGCCTCTTCATAGCCTTACCTCAATATACTTTTGGAAAATAGTTGGCCTTTATAACTCTGCAGGTTTTTGAATTTCAGTTGCCCTTAGTTCCATTTTTCAGCTCTTATTTTTGTGATCTTGCCTCATATCCTCAGGATTTCTTCAGGCCCTATTCTTCTTCTGGGGTGCCTTGCCGTGCCTTTGGTTAATTCTTCTTCCTATGTGAAATTAGAGTGACATGTGGCCATTGAAACCGTTACAGCTATTTTCTCACTGGTTCCCCCTATTCCCATTCATCCTCTGCACTAACTGCAGACTGTGTGATACCGGAACTTAAAGGCATTGACTCTCCATGTGGGGATGTTGTTAGTAAAGGTGCTGGAATGTTGCTCCGGAGCCCCAGGAGAGGAAAATGAGGTGCGTTTTAGAAACCTTTCCCGATCATATGGTATACCATCTGCTGGATTTCCCATGCATGGTTTAGTTGTAGGAAGATTCCCTTCAACCTGGAGTGTTGGGACCCTTGGAATGAGTAGCATGAAGTATTGCATTAAACTGTCGGCAGTTGCTCACCAAAGCTCACCAATCCTCTCAGCCCCAAGTGTCCAGCCTTATGTCTTATCCAGCTGTGGGTTTATATGTGGTCATTCCAGGTTGCATCACAGCCCCTGAGCGAATTTTGTAAGAATTTTTCTCTCTTTCATTGTTTCTGCGTTTTGGTTTTAAAATTTATTTCTGTAATGGGGTTTAGCTCATTTTCACTGCTGTGTTTGTGCTGCTCTGCACACACTTGATTCCCTTATGGAGATATATCAATACATGGGTTTTAAGATTCTTATTACTCAGATATATTTCTCTGCGGTGTATAGGGTGTGTTGAGGCCAGTTCATTGAGCAAGGTGTAGATCTTGTCTAATACCTATTTGGTTTATTGAACGGTATCTGTGCTAATTTCAAACTCTGGTTTTATGCATCACCCCACCTCTCCTTTCCCCTTAAGCTGACATAAGTGTGTTTTCTAAATGTGAGACACTGTTCTGTTTTGTAATTCATTTTTTGTGCAGCCATATTTATCCTCCCTCTATAAGTGATATGATATGTTTCTTTTTCTGTTTGACTTATTTCAAGTAGTATTATCGGACCTAAATCCACTCTTTATCTTTCTACTAGCCTTATTACATTGATTTCATGGTGAAGAGATATTCCATTGTACATAAGTACCACATTTTCTTTATCCATTGTTCTCTTTCCTGGGATATTTAAGGTGTACTGAAGTTGAGGTTCTTGTAAACAGAGTAGCCCTAAACTGTGGTGTGCTTGTGTCTTGTTGATTTTTAGACTTCCCTAGATATACTCCCGTGATTGGAAGTGCCCTATGCTCTGTAGCTCTGTTTTTTAGATGATTTAGGAACCACCATACACTTCTCCGGAGTGGCTCTCGGCAGTTCACACACTGTCCATCAGCGTATAAAGGCTCCCTGTTCTCCATGGCCTGTCCTGCATTTCTGGTTTTTACAATTTTTTCGGATGGCCCTTTTGACCGGTGGGAAATGAGACTTCTTTGTTGTGCACATTTGCATTGCTTGCTTGCTTGGTTGCCCATAAAGTGCGTATGCGTTTTTTCCTGGATATATTCAGGAAAAAACGCATACTCCCTTTTGGGCCAACTGCATCATTGTCGAAATTCTGCCGCTTTTCATGTGCTTTAAAGACGAGTCCAATCTATCTCTTGAAATCTGTTTCTTGCAATTCTGTCTTGCATTCAGATCCTCTTCTTTGCCTTACCTCAACATATTTTTGGACGTTAGTTTTCATTTATAACTCTGCAGGTTTGTGAATTGCAGTGACCCTGAGCTCCATTTTTTAAGTTGCTCTTTTGTGAGCTGGCCTCAAAGCTGCAGGATTGCTTCAGGCCCTATTTTGGCTCCGGCGAGGTGGGCTGAGCCTTTTTTTAATTCTTATTCTTAATGGGAAATTAGAGTGACATGTGCCCGTCCAAACCCCTACAACTATTCTCTCATTGGTTCCCCCTCTTCCCGTTCATCCTCCTCACAATTTGCAAAATGTGTGAAACAGAAGTTTAAATGTGCTGATTCTCTAAGTGGGGAGATTCTAAGTAACGTGGCTGGAATGATGAACAGGAGCACCAGGAGAGGATAAATGAGGTGCATTTTAGACACATCTCCCGATCACATGGTGTACAGTCCTCTGGGTTTTCCATGCATGTTTTAGCTGTAGGAAGATTCCTTGAACCTGCAGATTTGGGACCCATTGAATGGGTACCAGGTAGTATTACTTTAAAGGGTGTGCATTTCCTCACCCAACCTCACATTTCTCTTAGCGCGAACAGTTTCCAGCCTTATGTCTCATCCTGCTGTGGGTCTAGATGTGTTCAATCCATGTTACATCACCGTCCCTGAGGAAAAGTTGTAAGAGGCTTTCTCTGTCTCTCTGTCGTTTATTTTTTTCAATTTATTACTATATTGGTTACAGCTGATTTTCAAAGCTCTGTTTCTTGCTGCTGTACATCCACTTGATTCACGTACAGAGAGACATCAATAAATTCTTTTTCAGATTCTTACCAGTCATAGATATTCTTTTCCGGTGACTTGAGTGTGCTGAGTGCAGTTCTTTTAGCTACCGTGTAGGCCTTGTTCATTATCAGTTTGGTATTTGGAATGGTATCTTTGCTAATTTCAACCTCCTGGATGATGCCTCACCCCTCCCCACCTTTCCCGTTTAGCAGCCTTACGCGTGTTTTCTACATATTTGACTATGTTTTTGTTTTGTAATTTATTTCATGTGTAGCCATTTTGGATTCCACCTTTAAGTGATATCTTATGATATGTGTCTTTTTCTTTTTGAATTATGTCACTTAGAATGATCATACGTAACTCCTCCGGAGTTGTTACAACTGGCCATATTTCATTGATTTCCAGGCTGAGTAATATTCCACTCTACATAAGTACCACATCTCTATCCATTTTTTCCCTCCAGAGACATTTAAGTTATATCCTAGTCGAGGATCTTTTAAGCAGAGAGGCAGTAAACATTAGGGTGCCTGTGTCCTCTCGATTTTTGTTTTTCCCAAGATATACGCCCATGAGTGCAAGTGCCCTATGCTCTGTAGCTCATTTTTTAGATGCTTTAGTAAACACAATACACTTCTCCAGAATGGCCGTTGGCAATATACATTTCCACTATAAGCCTCACAGGGCTCCCTCTTCTCCTTGCCCTGTCCTGCATTTCTGGTGTTTACACTTTATGAGGATGGCTCTTCTGATTGATGCGAAGTGATATCTTTTGTAGTATTGATTTCCAGTGCCCACCTGTTTGGTTGGCTAAAAAAGTGTATGCCCTTTTCTTGAATATATACAGAAAAAAACGCATACAGCCTTTTTGGCCAACTGCAATGTTGGCAATGTTCAGCCCCTTTTCTTGTGCTTAATGGTGAGTCCTTTCTACCTCCTCAAATCCCTTTCCTGCCATTCTCCCTTGCTTACCAATCCTTTTCTCTGACTTTCCTCAAGACATTTTTCAGTGATAGATATTTTCAACTCTGCAGTTTCATGAATTTTACTGCCCCTGAGTTCCATTGTTCAACTTGTGTTTATGGGAACTGGCCACAAAGCAGTGGGATTTCCTCAAGCCCTATACTGTTTCCATGGGCAACCCTAGCCTTTGGTCAATTCATCTTCCTGATTGGAAATTAGAGTGACATGTGCCTGTCTGAACACCTAGGACTTGTCTCTCATTGTTCCTCATCCTTCCGCTTCATCCTCTGGACAAATTCCAAACTGTACGCAACAGGGTGTTGACAGTGCTGACATCTCCAAGTGGGGAGACTGTTAGTAAAGACGCTGGACGGGTGAACCCGAGCACCAGGAGATGAGGAGATGAGATGCCTTTTCCAAACTCTTCCCGATCAGACGGTATACCATCCTCTGGGTGTGACAGACATGTTTTAGCAGTAGGAAGAGTCCCATTCATGTAAGGAGAACACCAGGGCTTTCTCAAAATCAGTGTCTCCCCGAAACCCAAACTGGGGAATTTTTTAAGCTACGGCTACACATATGTTCATTAAGGGCCTTGGGAAGTAGGCAGAGTCCAAACTTTAGATGATTGAAGTCTTCAGGGTCAGAAGCACTCACCACCGACTTCCCTTAGGTTACACTTTAACTGTCATTGATAGATGATGTCAATAAAAATAGCTATTCTTTTTCCGATTATTTCCCCTTATAGGTTATTGCAAAATATTGAGTGTAGTTCCCTGTGCTATACAGTAGTTCCTTGTTGATGATCTATTTTATACATAGCAGTGTGTATGTGTTAATTCCAAACTGTTAATTTATCCCTCCTCCTACCTTTCCCCTTTAGTAATAATAAATTATAAGATTTTATACTTCTCAGAAATGGGGGAGCTGAAAGAGAGGTATCATTTTCAATGGAAAAGCATTTAAAACAAGATTGAAGCTTTAACCAAGATTATTAGATGTACATCCTTGGAAAGAAATCACTTCATTTCTCTAATATTGACCTGACAAATAAGACAAACCTTTTCACTGAACTTGCTTATAATAAAGTGATGGAAATATCAAATGGAAGTGTTAGAAACATCTTATTTTACCCGAGCCTTATAAACTGTTCTATGTTAACTACAGTTTGGCTCACACATCTGTTCATTGAAGTTACAATAGTCTCAATTTCTGTTACTGATCCTCCAGAGTGGACCCCAACAAGTGTCCCCCTGCCCAGTGTCATTGGGGCCAACAGATCGAGACTGAGTTTGGTTCACAAGCAAAGGAAACTTTATATTTTGATCAGAGAATGGAGAGGTGAGAGCATGCACTACCCCGTGGGCTGTGGGCTGGGCTGCTGTGTAGAGATCCTGTGAGAGTCAGTGGGAGGGAGGGGGCGGAGCTCTCGAGGGCTGGGTTGGCTGCAGCTCAGGCTCTATATCTCGGAGTCTGCACTGGGCCCCAGGAGCTGAGGTGTCGACCCAGCCATTCTGCACTAGGAAATCTGGTCTGAAGTGCCGGGTGTGGAACCTCTGCATGCGGGACCCTAGGAGCACGTGAAATTAGACAAAGCACAAAGGATAAAAAACGTCAGACTTGACTTTATTGCCCAGATTCTATTTTTATCTCCCAGGGATTTTTAATGGGCTTTGCTGAGGACAAACCCTTCCTCTGCCTTTAGTCCCGTTCCTCATTCTTGGAGTGCTGAGGGTGCAGACCCTTCTTCTGTAACTGCTGAGTGCTGAGTTGGGAGCCCTCATACCAGGGGACGAGGGTCAGAACTTCTCCCCAGCAGCCTCCAGGTGACGTTGATTGGCCCCAGGACCCCTGCCTCCCTGCTCGTCCGCTTGAGCACCAGCATTGGAAGTGTTATAGATTCTAATGACCTTTAAGGGTCCAGGAAAGAGATGTGCAGAGACGCTGTGGGGGCCGATTTCACCCCGCTCCACATTTGTTCGGCCACCTTAGGCTGACCGTTTCTGCCAGCCTAGATGCTCTGACCAGTAGTCTGCTCTTTCTTCAATTAGGCCCCTGAATTAACGTAAAAACAGCACCAGGTGTCAGAGCCCTGCCCGCTCAACTCCCAGACAGTCCAGGGTCAGTGGTGATCAAGGACCATGATGGCCACTGAGTCAACAGCCTTTTGAAGTAAACAGGAGTCCAGCCGGTCTTATTGGCCACCATCATCACGGTGTCTGTAGACTTTTCTATGGTGACAGTGTGATATACGGTTCCCCCGCCAAGATTATTAGCTCCCCTCTGGGTGCAGTAAGTCCTGCAAACAGTAGTCTACTCCTTCGGGACACACTATTGTTGTTTTATGAGAGAAACTCCAGGTCAAGTGATGTTCACACGAGTCGTCATGGTGCCCTGTTGCCCCCGGTTATCTCTCTGGATGTTGGAGTTGGAGGGCCTCCTCACTCGAGGTCGGTGTGCCCACGGAGCGAACCCTGCAACTTCAGGGCATGGTTGGTGATTAGGATCACCACGTGGGGTCCTTTTCCCTTAGGAGGGAGGTGGCCTTTTGGGCTGCTGATTTCCAGGTTTTTAGATACCGCCAGTATCTTGGCCAGATGTGGCAGTGGGCCAAGCCCCTTGGTGACTGTAGTTTTTCCTACCTGGATGGCATTCTTGCGTTGTTCCATTTCAAGTGGTCCCAGTTTTTGCACTAATTCTCCAGTGGCGATTCACCTTTCACCGGGAATGTAAAGGTCAAAGGGTTTAGCTCAATTAGGGACTTCCAGGGCAAGGGTCTGAATTAACTGCTCTTTCCATTCTTGAAAGGCCACTTCTGGATTCTGTTCAAAAGGATCATCATTTTTTCCTTTCAGTGTTTCATATAGAGGCCCAGCTAGTAGACTGTAGTTAGGGATCCAGAAGCAGCAAACCCTGGCCTCCCCAGGAACCCCTAAGCTGTCTTCTAGTTTTAGAAAGGGGTAAGGCTGCAAATGGTTTCTTCCCTTTCCTGGGATGGGCTTCTCTGACCTTGTGTGAGAATGAATCCCAGGCAGGTCACCGCAGTCTGTGATATTTGAGCTTTTTCTTGGACAACTTCTATCCTTTATTGGCTTGGTAGTTCAGAGGCCTCCTTAGTAGGGCTGGCGATCAGAATGTCATCTGCATATTGAAGGAGGGTTTCCTTTTCCAGAGGTAGAACTTTTCGGTCTTTAGCTAAGCTTTCCCCAAAGATGGTGTGGGAATTTTTGAACCCTTGGGGCAAGACGGCCCGGAGGTATTGTTTTAGTTGTATGTTGAGTCCTGCCACTCACAAGCCAAAATTTCTTGTGACTCTGGGACTAATGGAATACAAAAGAAGGCATCATTGAAGACTAATACAGAATACCATGTCCTGGTGGTTGGTAGAATGACCAGCAGGGTGTAGGAATCAGGAGCAACTGGAGGTATATCCTCGGTGGCTTCACTGACTGTCCTGACATCCTTTACCAGGTCCCCAGCAGCCCATGGGGCTCTCGTGGTCAGGCCAATCCCAGGATATGGAGCTCTCCTGGGCAGGTACCCCACCCCCAACCCAGCCCACGGGGCTCTCATGGTCAGGCCCCTCCCAGGATACAGAGCTACCCTTGCAGGTACCGTGGCAGGGCTGGGCACACAGGAACCGTGCACATAGCCCTCATTGAAGAGCACCCCCAGCTCACCTGTCGCTCAGAGCTGACACAGAGCACCTCAGAGCAGGACTTGAACTAACAAACAGCAGCTCCGACAGGTCTGTGACCCTGGGCATCACTGTGTGTGGCCTCCCTCCACCTGGTCTTCCAGAGACTTCCACTGCACCCAGGGCACCAGGTCTCTGTCTCCAACCACCACCCACCCCTCCTCTCCCTGACTCCTGGGTTCCTCTCATTAGGAGAGGGTTTTCTTGAAGTTGTCTCCCACTCATGGGCCAGATAAAATGATTAGAAAACAAGCCAAAGCTGCAGCCCCTTGTCTATCCTGACTCTCAGGAGCCCACACCTGTTCCTTGGACCTGGCCGGTTCAGCAAGTTCCATTTTCTGCAACTGTGAGCCCCTGAGGGATGATGATTGGCTGACCTGGGCAGCCTTACCGTGCTGGCCAGCCCTCCCCAGGTGTGCCTGGGTTGAGATCAATATAAATACCACTCCAGGAAGCAAGAGCCCCTGCAGCTGTGCCTGACGCCATTTTCTCTGCCCTGTCAGCAGTCTCGGGGCTGGGCTGGTGGGAGGCAGTGAGAGGCCACGGCTTTGTGGGTGGCCCAGTGTGAGTGGGGCTCTGCTGGACTTTCTGCAGCAGTTGCCAGGCTGCCACCTGCTAAAGAAGAGGATGTGTCACCCATACCTGCTGCTGGAATTTCTCCCTGGGCAGAGGTGAGGAAGGAAAAAAGCAGTGGGGGCAGGGACAGGACGGGTATCTCAGGCAGGGAAATGGAAATCTTCCAGAAGAGCACCCAGGGCCAGGACCATCCTGGCTGGCCTGCAGGCACCAAGTCAGCTGGCATGCTGTCACTCATGTGGCTCCATGGTCCTTCCTCTAGGCTTTCAAGTCCTTGTATATATTCAGGTGTTTTACCTGGGAAGGGTGGGAACAGTTCAGCAGCAACTGGCCTGGGGCTCAGCTCACGTTTACTCACAGATGCCTCGGCACGGTGCCCCAGCTTTGCAATGAGGACGCTTGTTGTGTGGGGGCTGCTGGCTGAATGGGAGACGATTCCCCACCACTGACCAACTTCAGAATTGTTTACAACTGGAGCAAGTGCCCTGATACGGTTTTCCTCTGAGTAACTGGTGGGTTCTGTTTTTTTTTTCTCTTTTTCGTTTTTGGTTCAAGGTAGATTTTATTCCTCTTTTTTGTATTTACAGATACAAGCATGGAAATAATTTATTCATATAAATACATGTATGTGAAGGGAATAATTGTTTTTTCTGTTTTATTTTTTAAATTTTATTTCTTTTTAATTTTGAATTTTATTTTATATTTTTATACAGCAGGTTCTTATTGGTTATCTATTTTATACATATAAATGTTTACATGCCAATCCCAATCTCTCAACTCCTCCCACCACCACCCCCAAGAGCTTTGCCCCCTTGTTGTCCATACGATTGTTGTCTACATCTGTTGCTCTATTTATGCCTTGCAAAACGGTTAATCTGTACAGTTTTTCTAGGTTCCACATATATGCATGAATATACAAGATTTGTTTTTCTCTTTCTGACTTACTTCACTCTGTATGACAGTCTCTAGATCCATCGACGTCTCTACAAATGACCCAATTTCATTCCTTTCATGGCTTAGTAATATTCCATTTTATATATGTACCACATCTTTATGCATTCGTCTGTCTGTGGGCATTTAGGTTGCTTCCATTACCTCGATATTGTAAATAGTGATGCAATGAACATTGCGGTGAATGTCTCTTTTTGATTTATGGTTTTGTCTGGGTATATGTCCAGTACTGGGATTGCTGTATCATATGGTAATTCTATTATTAGTTTCTTAAGAAACTCCATATTGTTCTCCATAGTGACTGTATCAATTTATATTCCCAACAATAGTGGAAGAGGCTTCCTTTTGTCCACACCCTTTCCAGCATTTGTTGTTTGTAGATTTTCAGATGATGCCTATTCTAACAGGTGTGAGGTGATACCTCATTGTTGAGTCCATTTCGTTGAGCAAGGGGTAGGTCTTGTCTATTACATATTTGGCTTATGGAACGGTATCTGTGCTAATTTCAAACTCTGGTTTTATGCAGCACCCCAACTCACCTTTCCCCTTAAGCAAGCATAAGTTGGTTTTCTAAACTTGAGACCCTGTTCTGTTTTGTAATTCAGTTCATGTGTAGCCAAGTTTACATTCCGTGCATTAGTGATACCTTATGATGTTTCTTTCTCTGTGTGACTTATTTCACTTAGAATCATCGTGCCTCAATCCACTCATTATGCTGGTACAGGCCTGGTGACACAGATTTCATTGCTGAGTGGTATTCTTTTGTACATAAGTACCACAACTTCTTTATCAATTATTTGTTCTCTGGGATATTTAACTTGTACTGTAGAAGAGGTTCCTGTAAACAGAGCCGTCCCAAATTTTGGGGTGGCTGTGTCTTTTTGATTTTAATTTCCCTAAGCTATAGGACCATAAGTGGAAATGCCCTAGACTCTGTTGCTTTGTTTTTCAGATGTATCAGGAAACACCATACACTTCTCCAGAGTGGCTGTTGGCAATTTACATCCCGCCCATCAGCATAACAAGGCTCCTTTTTCCCCATGGCCTGTCTTGCCTTTCTGGATTTTACACTTTTCTCAGATGGCCCTTTAGACCGGGGGGAAGTGACACTTCATAGTAGTTCGGATTTCCATTGCAAGCTTGCTTGGTTTGCCAAAAAGGGCGTATGTGTTTTTTCCTGAATATATTCAGGAACAAACTCATACGCCCTTTTTTGCCAAGTGCATCATTGTCGATGTTCTGCCTCTTTTCCTATGCTTTAAATGCAAATCCAGTCTACCTCCTGAAATGAGCTTCCTGAAATTCTGCCCCGCTTTCAAGTCCTCTTCGCAGCCTTACTTCAATATATTTTTGGACGATAGCTGTCATTTATAACTCTGCAGGTTTGTGAATTACAGGGCCCCTGAGCTCCTTTCTTCAACTCGCTTTCTTGTGAGCTGGCCGCAAACCCGCCAGACTGCTTCAGGCCCTAATCTGCTTGTGGCAGGGCATGCTGAGCCTTTGGTTAATTCCTCTTCCTGGTGGGAAATGAGTGTTAAATATGCCCGTCCAGACACCTACCTCACTCTCAACCCCTTGGTGATGTGGGTCCTCTGGTTTGTGGCCACCTTTGCTGGGTTCCTCACCTTTCGATGATGTGGCCCCACTAGTGTGAGGACACTCCTGCCTGGTTCTCATCCACGTGGTTATGTGGACCCCCTGGTGAGAGTCTGTTCCTGGCTGTGTTCCTCACCCTTCTGTGAGGGAGACCCTCTGCTGATAGGTCACTCCTGCATGGCTGGCACATATTGCCTTGGTGAAGTCAGCCGTGTGGTGGCAGTTGGAGCGTGCTGGGAATCTCCTCCCCCCGGTGATGAGGACCCTCTTTCGTCAGGCCCTAACTGCTGGGCTCACCAACTTTTCTTAGTGAGCCCAGTGATGCTTTGGCACTCCTCTTAGGATCCCATCTCCATGGGGATGTGGGCCTTCTGCTCTGAGGTCCCAACGTCTGGGTTGTTCACATTTTCATGATGTGGGCTCTCTGGTGTTAGTTCACAGAGGCCTGGATCCCATAGCCTCTGTGCTCTTGGCCGCCTGCTGGGAGGTTCCAACTGCTGGATTCCTCACTTTTTTAATTTTTTGGGCCCTCTGTTGTGAGGATCCTCCTGCCTGACTCACTCCCAGCCCCTTCGTGATGTGTGTCGTCTGGTTTGAGGCCACATGTGCTGGGTTCCTCACCTTTCGATGATGTGGGACCAATGGTCTTAGGAGACTCCTGCCTGGTTCACATCCCCTTGGTGATGTGGGCCCTCTGTTGAGAGTCTGATCCTGGCTGGGTTCCTCACCCATCTGTGAGGTGGGCCGTCTGCTGTGAGGTCACTCCTGCCTGGCTTGCTCACCTCGCCTTGTGGACATGAGCCCTCTGGTGGCACTTGGAGCCTGCTGGGAGCCTCCTCCCCTCGGTGATGAGGGCCCTCTGGCGTCAGTCCCTAACTGCTGGGCTCCCCACATTTTGTGATGTGCGCCCAGTGGTGCGAGGACACTCCAGCCAGGTTCACATCCCCATTGGGATGTGGGCCTTCTGCTCTGAGGTCCCAACGCCTGGGTTGCTCACAGTTTCATGATGTGGGCTCTCTGCTGTTAGTTCACTCCTGCCTGCATCCCATAGCTTCTGTGCTCTCGGCCGCCTGCTGGGAGGTTCCAACTGCTGGATTCCTCACCTTTTTTATTCTTTGGGCCCTCTGTTTTTAGGCTACTCCTGCCTGCCTCACTCCCATTCCCTTTGTGATATGTGTCCTCTGATTTGAGGCCACATGTGCTGGGTTCCGCACCTTTCAATGATGTGGCCCCACTGGAGGGAAGACAGTCCTGACTGGTTCCCATCCCCTTGCTGATATGGGCCCTCAGGTGAGCGTCTGATCCTGGCTGGGTTCCTCACCCTTCTGTGAGGTGGGCCCTCTGCTGTGAGGTCAATCATGCCTGTCTGGCACACGTCACCTTGGCGACGTGGGCCCTCTGGTGGCAGTTGGAGTGTGCTGGGATCCTCCTCCCCTCGGTGATGAGGGCCCTCTTGCCTTAGGCCATAACTGCTGGGTTCCCCACATTTTCTGATGTGTGCCAAGTGAGTGAGGACACTCTTGCCAGGTTCCCATCCCCATGCGGATATGGGCCTTCTGCTCTGAGGTCAAAACGGCTGGCTTGCTCACAGTACCATGATGTGGGCCCTCTGCTGTGAGTTCACTCCGGCAAGGATCTCTTATCATCGGTGCTCTGAGCCGCCTGCTGGGAGGTTCCAACTGCTGGATTCCTCAACTTTTTTATTCTATGTGCCCTCTGTTGTGAGGCTCCTCCTGCCTGCCTCACTGCCAGCCCCTTGGTGATGACTGTCCTATGGCTTGAGGCCACATGTGCTGCGTTCCTCAACTTTCAATGATGTGGCCCCACTGGTGTGAGGACACTCCTGCCTGGTTCCCATCCCCTTGGTGATGTGGGCCTTCTGGTGACAGTCTTATCCTGGCTGGGTTCCTCACTCTTCTGTGAGGTAGGCCCTCTGCTGTGTGGTCAATCCTGCCTGACTTGCACACATCACCTTGGCGACGTGGGCCCTCTGTTGGCACATGGAACCTGCTGGGAGCCTCCTGCCCTCGGTGATGATGGCCCTCTAGCATCAGGCCCTAACTGCTGGGCTCCCCACGTTTTCTGATGTGAGCCCAGTGATGCCAGGACACTCCTGTCAGGTTCCCATCCCCATGGGGATGTGGGCTTTCTGCTCTGAGGTCCCAACGCCTGGGTTGCTCACAGTTTCATGATGTGGGCTCTCTGGTGTTAGTTCACTCCTGCCTGCATCCCATAGCTTCTGTGCTCTTGGCCGCCTGCTGGGAGGTTCCAACTGCTGGATTCCTCACCTTTTTTATTCTTTGGGCCCTCTGTTTTTAGGCTACTCCTACTTGCCTCACTCCCATCCCCTTTGTGATGTATGTCCTCTGATATGAGGCCACATGTGCTGGGTTCCTCACCTTTCGATGATGTGGCCCCACTGGTGGGAGGACAGTCCTGACTGGTTCCCATCCCCTTGGTGTTGTGGGCCCTCTGGTGAGAGTCTCATCCTGCCTCGGTTCCTCACCCTTCTGTGAGATAGGCCTTCTGCTGTGAGGTCACTACTGCCTGGCTGGCGCATGCCACCTTGTAGACGTGGGCCCTCTGTTGACAGTTGGAACCTGCTGGGAGCCTCCTCCCCTCAGTTATGAGGGCCCCCTGGCATCAGGCCCTAACTGCTGGGCTCCTAACATTTTCTGATATGTGCTAAGTGGTGCAAAGCCACTCCTGCCAGGTTCCCATCCCAATGGGGATGTGCGCCTTCTGTTCTGAGGTCCCAACGGCTGGGCTGCTCACAGGTTCATGATGTGGGCCCTCTGCTGTGAGTTCACTGCGGCCTGGATCCCATAGCCTCGGTGCTCTGGGCCACTTGCTGGGAGGTTCCAACTGCTGGATTCCTCAACTTTTATATTCTATGGGCCCTGTGTTGTGAGTCCGGTCCTGCCAGCCTCATTCTGAACCCCTTGGTGATGTGGTTCCTGTGGTTTGAGGCTACATGTGCTGGGATCCTCACCTTTCGATGATGTTGTCCCACTGGTGTGGGGACACTCCTGCCTGGTTCCCATCCCCTTGGTGATGTGGGCCCTCTGGTGAGAGTCTGATCCTGGCTGTGTTCCTCACCCTTCTGTGAGGTGGGCCCTCTGCTGTGAGGTCACTCCTGCCGGGCTGGCACACATCGCCTTGGCGAGGTTGGCCCTCTGGTGGCAGCTGGAGCCTGCTGGGAGCCTCCTCCTCTCGGTGATGAGTGCCCTCTAGCGTCAGGCCCTAACTTCTGAGCACCCCACGGTTTCTGATGTGAGCCCAGTGATGCCAGGACACTCCTGTCATGTTCCCAACACCATGGGGATGTGGGCCTTCTGCTCTGAGGTCCCAATGCCTGGGTTGCTCACAGTTTCATGATGTGGGCTGTCTGGTGTTAGTTCACTCTGGCCTGGATCCCCTAGCCTCTGTGCTCTGGGCCGCCTGCTGGGAGGTTCCAACTGCTGGATTCCTCACCTTTCTTATTTTTGGGCCCTCTGTTATGAGGCTCCTCCTTCCTGCCTCACTCCCAGCCCCTTGCTGATGGGTGTCCTATGGTTTGAAGCCACATGTTCTGGGTTCCTCACCTTTAGATGATGTGGCCCTACTCATGTGAGGACACTCCTGCCTGGTTCCAATCCATTTGGTGATGTGGGCCCTCTGGTGCAAGTCTGATCCTGACTGGGTTCGTCACACTTCTCTGAGTAGGGCCCTCTGCTGTGAGGTCATTCGTGCCTGGTTGGCACACATCACCTTGGCGACGTCAGCCCTCTGGTGGCAGTTGGAGCCTGCTGGGAGCCTCCTTCCCTTGGTGATGAGGGTCCTCTGGCGTCAGGCCCTAACTGCTGGTCGCCCAAAATTTTCTGATACGTTCTCAGTGGTGCGAGGACACTCCTACCAGATTTCCATCCCCATGGGGATGTGGGCCTCCTGCTCTGAGGTCCCAATGGCTGGGTTGCTCAGTTTCATGACATGGGCCCTCTTCTGTGAGTTCACTGTGGCCTGGATCCCATAGCCTCAGTGCTCTGGGCCGCCTGCTGGGAGGTTCCAACTGCTGGATTCCTCACATTTTTATTCTATGGGCCCAGTGTTGTGAGGCTACTCCTGCCTGCCTCACCCCGAGGACCTTGGTGATGTGGGTCCTCTGGTTTGAGGACACATGTGCTGAGTACCTCACCTTTCAATGATGTGATCCCACTGGTGTGAAGACACTCCTGCCTGGTTCCCATCCCCTTGGTGATGTGGGCCCTCTGGTGAGAGTCTGATGTTGCCTGGGTTTATCACCCTTCTGTGAGGTGGGACCTCTGCTGTGAGGTAACTGCTGCCTGGCTTGCTCACGTTGCCTTGGCAATGTGAGCCCTCAGGTGGCAGTTGGATCCTGCTGGGAATCTCCTCCCCTCAGTTATGAGAGCTCTGGATAAAACACATATGCCCTTTTTGTCAAGAGCATTATTTTCAAAGTTCTGTCTCATTTCCTATGCTTTAAGAGTGACTCCCGTGTACCTTCTGTAATCGGTTCCAGCAATTCTGCCCCGCTTTCAAGTCCTCTTCGCAGCCTTCCTTCAGTATAATTTTGGATGATAGCTGTCATTTATAACTCCACAGGTTTGTGAATTACAGTGCCCCTGATCTCCTTTCTTCAACTCGAATTCTTGTGAGCTGGCCGCAAAACCGCAGGATCTCTTCAGGCCCTAATCTAGTCCCAGCATGGCACACGGAGCCTTTGGTTCATTCGTCTTCCTGGTGAGAAATGAGAGTTAAATTTGCCCGTCCAGACACCTACAGATAGTCTCCCATTGCTTCTCCTTATTCCTGTTCATTTTCCGCAGAAATTGCAAACTGGACCAAACAGGAGGTTAAAGGCACTGACTCTCCAAATGGGGAGAGTGTTAGTAAAGCGTCTGGACTGTTGCACCCGAGTACCAGGGGACGAAAACTGAGACACATTTGAACACATTTTCCGATCACACCGTGGATCATACTCTGGGTTCCACATGCATGTTTTAGCTGAAGGAAGAATCCCTTAAACATGCAGAGTTGAGACCCATGGAATGGGTACCATGCAATATGACTTCAAAGGGTCTGCATTTGCTCACCGAACCTCACCAATCCTATCACTGCTGTGTTTATGCCGCTGTACACACGCTTGATTCTCTTTCGGAGACATATAAATCCATAGGTTTTCAGATTCTTACTAGTCAGGTATATTCTTAGGCGTTTAATATGGGGTGTTGAGTCCAGTTCGTTGAGCAAGGAGTAGCTCTTGTCTATTACATATTTGGCTTATGGAATAGTATCTGTGCTAATTTCAATCTCTGGTTTTATGCAGCACCCCAACTCACCTTTCCCCTTAAGAAAACATAAGTTGGTTTTCTACATTTGAGACCCTGTTCTGTTTTGTAATTCAGTTCCTCTGTAGCCAAGTTTACATTCCGTGTATTAGTGATATCTTATGATGTTTCTTTTTCTGTGTGACTTATTTCACTTAGAATCAGCGTACCTGAGTCCACTTATTATGCTGCTACGGGCCTGATGACATAGATTTCATTGCTGAGTGATATTGCATTGTACGTAAGTACCACAACGTGTTTATCCATTTTTCGCTTTCTGTGATATTGAACTTGTACCGTAAACGAGGTTCTTGTAAACAGAGCCGTCCCAAACTTTGGGGTGGCTGTGTCTTTTTGATTTTAATTTCCCTAAGCTGTAGGACCATAAGTGGAAGTGCCCTAGGCTCTGTTGCTTTGTTTTTTAGATGTTTCAGGAAACACCATACACTTCTCCAGAGTGGCTGCTGGCAATTTACATCCCACCCATCAGCATAACAAGGCTCCCAGTTCTCCATGGCCTGTCCTGCCTTTCTGGATTTTACACTTTTTTCAGATGGCCCTTTTGACCCGGGGGAAGTGAGACTTCATTGTAATGCAGATTTCCTTTGCAAGCTTGCTTGGTTGGCCAAAAACGGCGTATGCGTTTTTTCCTGAATACATTGAGGAAAAAACGCATACGCACTTTTTGGCCAAGTGCATCATTGTGGACGTTCTGCCTCTTTTCCTATGCTTTACATGCAATTCCAGTCTACCTCCTGAAATCGGTTTCCTGCAATTCTGCCCCACATTCAAGTCCTCTTGGCAGCCTTACTTCAATATATTTTTGGACGGTAGCTGTCACTTATAACTCTGCAGGTTTGTGAATGACAGTGCCCCTGAGCTCCTTTCTTCAACTCGCTTTCTTGTGAGCTGGCCGCAACACCACCGGATTGCTTCAAGCCCTAGTGTGGTTCTGGCATGGCACGCTGAGCCTTTGGTTAATTCCTCTTCCTGGTGGGAAATGAGAGTTAAATTTGCCCGTCCAGACACCTCCAGCTAGTCTCTCATTGGTTCTCCCTATTCCTGTTCATTTTCCACAGAAACTGCAAACTGGGCAACACAGGAGGTTAAAGGCACTGCTCTCCAAGTGGGGAGAGTGTTAGTAAAGCGTCTGGAATGTTTCACCCGAGTACCAGGGGCGAAAACTGAGACACATTTGAACACGTTTCCCGATCACACGGTGGATCATACTTTGAGTTCCACATGCATGTTTTAGCTGAAGGAAGAATACTTAAACCTGGAGAGTTGAGACCCATGGAATGGGTACCATGCAATATGACTTCAAAGGGTCTGCATTTGCTCACCGAACCTCTCCAATCCTATCACTGCTGCGTTTATGCCACTGTACACACTCTTGATTCTCTTTCGGAGACATATAAATCCATAGGTTTTAAGATTCTACTAGTCAGGTGTATTCTTAGGCGTTTAATAAGGGGTGTTGAGTCCACTTTGTTGAGCAAGGAGTAGATCTTGTCTATTACATATTTGGCTTATGGAACGGTATCTGTGCTAATTTCAATCTCTGGTTTTATGCAGCACCCCAACTCACCTTTCCCCTTAAGCAAGCATAAGTTGGTGTTCTACATTTGAGACCCTGTTCTGTTTTGTAATTCAGCTCCTGTGTAGCCAAGTTTACATTCCGTGTGTTAGTGATATCTTATGATGTTTCTTTTTCTGAGTGACTTATTTCACTTAGAATCATCGTACCTGAGTCCACTCATTATGCTGCTACGGGTCTGATTACATAGATTTCATTGCTGAGTGATATTGCATTGTACGTAAGTACCACAACTTCGTTATCCATTTTTCGCTTTCTGTGATATTGAACTTCTACCGTAAACGAGGTTCTTGTAAACAAACCGTCCCAAACTTTGGGGTGGCTGTGTCTTTTTGATTTTAATTTCCCTAAGCTATAGGACCATAAGTGGAAGTGCCCTAGGCTCTGTTGCTTTGTTTTTTAGATGTTTCAGGAAACACCATACACTTCTCCAGAGTGGCTGTTGGCAATTTATATCCCGCCCATCAGCATAACAAGGCTCCCAGTTCTCCATGGCCTGTCCTGCCTTTCTGGATTTTAGACTTTTCTCAGATGGTCGTATTGACTGGGGGGAAGTGAGACTTCATTGTAGTGCAGATTTCTTTGCAAGCTTGCTTGGTTGGCCAAAAAGGGCATGTGCGTTTTCTACTGAATATATTCAGGAAAAAACGCATATGCCCTTTTTGGCCAAGTGCATCATTGTGGACGTTCTGCCTCTTTTCCTATGCTTTACATGCAATTCCAGTCTACCTCCTGAAATCGGTTTCCTGCAATTCTGCCCCGCTTTCAAGTCCTCTTGGCAGCCTTACATCAGTATATTTTTGGACGATAGCTGTCATTTATAACTCTGCAGGTTTGTGAACTACAGTGCCCCTGAGCTCCTTTCTTCAACTCGCTTTCTTGTGAGCTGTCCGCAACACCGCAGGATTGCTTCAGGCCCTAGTGTACTTCCGGCACGGCACACTGAGACTTTGGTTAATTCCTCTTCCTGGTGGGAAATGAGAGTTAAATTTGCCCATCCAGACACCTCCAGCTAGTCTCTCATTGGTTCTCCCTATTCCTGTTCATCTTACGCAGAAATTACTAACTGGGCCAAACAGGAGTTTAAAGGCACTGACTCTCCAAGTGGAGACAGTGTTAGTAAACCGTCTGAAATGTTGCACCCGAGTACCAGGGGACGAAAACTGAGACACATTTGAACACGTTTCCCGAACGCACGGTGGATCATACTCTGGGTTCCACATGCATGTTTTAGCTGAAAGAAGAATCCCTTAAACCTGGAGAGTTGAGACCCATGGAATGGGTACCATGCAATATGACTTCAAAGGGTCTGCATTTGCTCACCGAACCTCACCAATCCTATCACTGCTGCATTTATGCTGCTGTACACACGCTTGATACTCTTTCGGAGACATATAAATCCATAGGTTTTAAGATTCTTACTAGTCAGGTATATTCTTAGGCATTTAATATGGGGTGTTGAGTCCACTTCGTTGAGCAAGGAGTAGATCTTGTCTATTACATATTTGGCTTATGGAACGGTATCTGTGCTCATTTCAATCTCTGGTTTTATGCAGCACCCCAACTCACCTTTCCCCTTAAGCAAGCATAAGTTGGTTTTCTACATTTGAGACCCTGTTCTGTTTTGTAATTCATTTCCTGTGTAGCCAAGTTTACATTCCGTGTATTAGTGATATCTTATGATGTGTCTTTTTCTCTGTGACTTATTTCACTTAGAATCATCGTACCTGAATCCACTCATTATGCTACTACGGGCCTGATGACATAGATTTCATTGCTGAGTGATATTGCATTGTACGTAAGTACCACAACTTCTTTATCCATTTTTCGCTTTCTGGGATATTGAACTTGTACCGTAAACGAGGTTCTTGTAAACAGAGCCGTCCCAAACTTTGGGGTGGCTGTGTCTTTTTGATTTTAATTTCCCTAAGCTATAGGACCATAAGTGGAAGTGCCCTAGGCTCTGTTGCTTTGTTTTTTAGATGTTTCAGGAAACACCATACACTTCTCCAGAGTGGCTGTTGGCAATTTACATCCCGCCCATCAGCATAACAAGGCTCCCAGTTCTCCATGGCCTGTCCTGCCTTTCTGGATTTTACACTTTTTTCAGATGGCCCTTCTGACCGGGGGGCAGTGAGACTACATTGTAGTGCAGATATCCTTTGCAAGCTTGCTTGGTTGGCCAAAAAGGGCATATGCGTTTTTTCCTGAATATATTCAGGATAAACGCATATGCCCTTTTTGTCCAAGTGCATCATTGTGGACGTTCTGCCTCTTTTCCTATGCTTTACATGCAATTCCAGTCTACCTCCTGAAATCGGTTTCCTGCAATTCTGCCCCTCTTTCAAGTCCTCTTGGCAGCCTTACTTCAATATATTTTTGGACGATAGCTGTCATTTATAATTCTGCAGGTTTGTGAATTACAGTGACCCTGAGCTCCTTTCTTCAATTCCCTTTCTTGTGAGCTGGCCAAAACGCCGCAGTATTGCTTCAGGCCCTAGTGTGGTTCCGGCATGGCACGCTGAGTCTTTGGTTAATTCCTCTTCCTGGTGCGAAATGAGAGTTAAATTTGCCCGTCCAGACACCTCCAGCTAGTCTCTCATTGGTTCTCCCTATTCCTGTTCATTTCCCGCAGAAATTGCAAACTGGGCCAAACAGGAGTTTAAAGGCACTGACTGTCCAAGTGGGGAGAGTGTTAGTAAAGCGTCTGGAATGTTGCACTCGAGTACCAGGGGACGAAAAATGAGACACATTTGAACACGTTTCCCGAACGCATGGTGGATCATACTCTGGGTTCCACATGCATGTTTTAGTGAAGGAAGAATCCCTTAAACTTGGAGAGTTGAATCCCATGGAATGGGTACCATGCAATATGACTTCAAAGGGTCAGCATTTGCTCACCGAACCTCACCAATCCTATCACTGCTGCGTTTATGCCGCTGTACACACGCTTGATTCTCTTTCGAAGACATAGAAATCCATAGGTTTTTAGATTCTTACTAGTCAGGTATATTCTTAGGCGTTTAATATGGGGTGTTGAGTCCCCTTCGTTGAGCAAGGAGTAGCTCTTGTCTATTACATATTTGGCTTATGGAACGGTATCTGTGCTAATTTCAATCTCTGGTTTTATGCAGCACCCCAACTCACCTTTCCCCTTAAGCAAGCATAAGTTGGTGTTCTACATTTGAGACCCTGTTCTGTTTTGTAATTCAGCTCCTGTGTAGCCAAGTTTACATTCCGTGTGTTAGTGATATCTTATGATGTTTCTTTTTCTGAGTGACTTATTTCACTTAGAATCATCGTACCTGAGTCCACTCATTATGCTGCTACGGGTCTGATTACATAGATTTCATTGCTGAGTGATATTGCATTGTACGTAAGTACCACAACTTCGTTATCCATTTTTCGCTTTCTGTGATATTGAACTTCTACCGTAAACGAGGTTCTTGTAAACAAACCGTCCCAAACTTTGGGGTGGCTGTGTCTTTTTGATTTTAATTTCCCTAAGCTATAGGACCATAAGTGGAAGTGCCCTAGGCTCTGTTGCTTTGTTTTTTAGATGTTTCAGGAAACACCATACACTTCTCCAGAGTGGCTGTTGGCAATTTATATCCCGCCCATCAGCATAACAAGGCTCCCAGTTCTCCATGGCCTGTCCTGCCTTTCTGGATTTTAGACTTTTCTCAGATGGTCGTATTGACTGGGGGGAAGTGAGACTTCATTGTAGTGCAGATTTCTTTGCAAGCTTGCTTGGTTGGCCAAAAAGGGCATGTGCGTTTTCTACTGAATATATTCAGGAAAAAACGCATATGCCCTTTTTGGCCAAGTGCATCATTGTGGACGTTCTGCCTCTTTTCCTATGCTTTACATGCAATTCCAGTCTACCTCCTGAAATCGGTTTCCTGCAATTCTGCCCCGCTTTCAAGTCCTCTTGGCAGCCTTACATCAGTATATTTTTGGACGATAGCTGTCATTTATAACTCTGCAGGTTTGTGAATTACAGTGCCCCTGAGCTCCTTTCTTCAACTCGCTTTCTTGTGAGCTGTCCGCAACACCGCAGGATTGCTTCAGGCCCTAGTGTACTTCCGGCACGGCACACTGAGACTTTGGTTAATTCCTCTTCCTGGTGGGAAATGAGAGTTAAATTTGCCCATCCAGACACCTCCAGCTAGTCTCTCATTGGTTCTCCCTATTCCTGTTCATCTTACGCAGAAATTACTAACTGGGCCAAACAGGAGTTTAAAGGCACTGACTCTCCAAGTGGAGACAGTGTTAGTAAACCGTCTGAAATGTTGCACCCGAGTACCAGGGGACGAAAACTGAGACACATTTGAACACGTTTCCCGAACGCACGGTGGATCATACTCTGCGTTCCACATGCATGTTTTAGCTGAAAGAAGAATCCCTTAAACCTGGAGAGTTGAGACCCATGGAATGGGTACCATGCAATATGACTTCAAAGGGTCTGCATTTGCTCACCGAACCTCACCAATCCTATCACTGCTGCATTTATGCTGCTGTACACACGCTTGATACTCTTTCGGAGACATATAAATCCATAGGTTTTAAGATTCTTACTAGTCAGGTATATTCTTAGGCATTTAATATGGGGTGTTGAGTCCACTTCGTTGAGCAAGGAGTAGATCTTGTCTATTACATATTTGGCTTATGGAACGGTATCTGTGCTAATTTCAATCTCTGGTTTTATGCAGCACCCCAACTCACCTTTCCCCTTAAGCAAGCATAAGTTGGTTTTCTACATTTGAGACCCTGTTCTGTTTTGTAATTCATTTCCTGTGTAGCCAAGTTTACATTCCGTGTATTAGTGATATCTTATGATGTGTCTTTTTCTCTGTGACTTATTTCACTTAGAATCATCGTACCTGAATCCACTCATTATGCTACTACGGGCCTGATGACATAGATTTCATTGCTGAGTGATATTGCATTGTACTTAAGTACCACAATTTCTTTATCCATTTTTCGCTTTCTGGGATATTGAACTTGTACCGTAAACGAGGTTCTTGTAAACAGAGCCGTCCCAAACTTTGGGGTGGCTGTGTCTTTTTGATTTTAATTTCCCTAAGCTATAGGACCATAAGTGGAAGTGCCCTAGGCTCTGTTGCTTTGTTTTTTAGATGTTTCAGGAAACACCATACACTTCTCCAGAGTGGCTGTTGGCAATTTACATCCCGCCCATCAGCATAACAAGGCTCCCAGTTCTCCATGGCCTGTCCTGCCTTTCTGGATTTTACACTTTTTTCAGATGGCCCTTCTGACCGGGGGGCAGTGAGACTACATTGTAGTGCAGATATCCTTTGCAAGCTTGCTTGGTTGGCCAAAAAGGGCATATGCGTTTTTTCCTGAATATATTCAGGATAAACGCATATGCCCTTTTTGTCCAAGTGCATCATTGTGGACGTTCTGCCTCTTTTCCTATGCTTTACATGCAATTCCAGTCTACCTCCTGAAATCGGTTTCCTGCAATTCTGCCCCTCTTTCAAGTCCTCTTGGCAGCCTTACTTCAATATATTTTTGGACGATAGCTGTCATTTATAATTCTGCAGGTTTGTGAATTACAGTGACCCTGAGCTCCTTTCTTCAATTCCCTTTCTTGTGAGCTGGCCAAAACGCCGCAGTATTGCTTCAGGCCCTAGTGTGGTTCCGGCATGGCACGCAGAGTCTTTGGTTAATTCCTCTTCCTGGTGCGAAATGAGAGTTAAATTTGCCCGTCCAGACACCTCCAGCTAGTCTCTCATTGGTTCTCCCTATTCCTGTTCATTTCCCGCAGAAATTGCAAACTGGGCCAAACAGGAGTTTAAAGGCACTGACTGTCCAAGTGGGGAGAGTGTTAGTAAAGCGTCTGGAATGTTGCACTCGAGTACCAGGGGACGAAAAATGAGACACATTTGAACACGTTTCCCGAACGCATGGTGGATCATACTCTGGGTTCCACATGCATGTTTTAGCTGAAGGAAGAATCCCTTAAACTTGGAGAGTTGAATCCCATGGAATGGGTACCATGCAATATGACTTCAAAGGGTCAGCATTTGCTCACCGAACCTCACCAATCCTATCACTGCTGCGTTTATGCCGCTGTACACACGCTTGATTCTCTTTCGAAGACATAGAAATCCATAGGTTTTTAGATTCTTACTAGTCAGGTATATTCTTAGGCGTTTAATATGGGGTGTTGAGTCCCCTTCGTTGAGCAAGGAGTAGCTCTTGTCTATTACATATTTGGCTTATGGAACGGTATCTGTGCTACTTTCAATCTCTGGTTTTATGCAGCACCCCAACTCACCTTTCCCCTTAAGCACGCATAAGTTGGTTTTCTACATTTGAGACCCTGTTCTGTTTTGTAATTCAGTTCCTGTGTAGCCAAGTTTACATTCCGTGTAGTAGTGATATCTTATGATGTTTCTTTTTCTGTGTGACTTATTTCACTTAGAATCATCGTACCTAAATCCATTCATTATGCTGCTACGGGCCTGATGACATAGATTTCATTGCTGAGTGATATTGCATTGTACGTAAGTACCACAAATTCTTTATCCATTTTTCGCTTTCTGTGATATTGAACTTGGACCGTAAACGAGGTTCTTGTAAACAGAGCCGTCCCAAACATTTGGGTGGCTGTTTCTTTTTGATTTTAATTTCCCTAAGCTATAGGACCATAAGTGGAAGTGCCCTAGGCTCTGTTTCTTTGTTTTTTGGATGTTTCAGGAAACACCATACACTTCTCCAGAGTGTCTGTTGGCAATTTACATCCTGCCCATCAGCATAACAAGGCTCCCAGTTCTCCATGGCCTGTCCTGCTTTTCTGGATTTTAAACTTTTTCTGATGGCCCTTGTGACCGGGGGACAGTGAGACTTCATTGTAGTGCAGATTTCCTTTGCAAGCTTGCTTGGTTGGCCAAAAAGTGCGTATGCGTTTTTTCCTGAATATATTCCGGAATAAACTCATACACACTTTTTGGCCAAGTGCATCATTGTGGACGTTCTGCCTCTTTTCCTATGTTTTACATTATATTCCAGTCTACCTCTTGAAATCGGTTTCCTGCAATTCTGCCCGGCTTTCAAGTCCACTTGGCAGCCTTACTTCAATATATTTTTGCACGATACCTGTCATTTATAACTCTGCAGGTTTGTGAATGACAGTGCCCCTGAGCTCCTTTCTTCAACTCGCTTTCTTGTGAGCTGGCCGCAACACCACAGGATTGCTTCAGGCCCTAGTGTGGTTCCGGCATGGCACGCTGAGCCTTTAGTTAATTCCTCTTCCTGGTGGGAAATGAGAGTTAAATTTGCCCGTCCAGACACCTCCAGCTAGTCTCTCATTGGTTCTCCCTATTCCTGTTCATCTTCCGCAGAAACTGCAAACTGGGCCAACAGGAGTTTAAAGGACCTGACTCTCCAAGTGGGGAGAGTGTTAGTAAAGCGTCTGGAATGTTGCACCCGAGTACCAGGGGACAAAAACTGAGACACATTTGAACACATTTCCCGATCACACCGTGGATCATACTCTGGGTTCCACATGCATGTTGTAGCTGAAGGAAGAATCCCTTAAACCTGGAGAGTTGAGACCCATGGATAGGGTACCATGCAATATGACCTCAAAGGGTCTGCATTTGATCACCGAACCTCACCAATCCTATCACTACTGCGCTTATGCCGCTGTACACACGCTTGATTCTCTTTCGGAGACATATAAATCCATAGGTTTTAAGATTTTACTAGTCAGGTATATTCTTAGGCGTTTAATATGGGGTGTTGAGTCCACTTCGTTGAGCAAGGAGTAGCTCTTGTCTATTACATATTTGGCTTATGGAACGGTATCTGTGCTAATTTCAATCTCTGGTTTTATGCAGCACCCCAACTCACCTTTCCCCTTAAGCAAGCATAAGTTGGTGTTCTACATTTGAGACCGTGTTCTGTTTTGTAATTCAGTTCCTGTGTAGCCAAGTTTACATTCCGTGTAGTAGTGATATCTTATGATGTTTCTTTTTCTGTGTGACTTATTTCACTTAGAATCATCGTTCCTGAATCCCCTCATTATGCTGCTACGGGCCTGATGACATAGATTTCATTGCTGTGTGTTATTGCATTGTACGTAAGTACCAAAACTTCTTTATCCATTTTTCGCTTTCTGTGACATTAAACTTCTACCATAAATGAGGTTCTTGTAAACAGAGCCGTCCCAAACTTTGGGGTGGCTGTGTCTTTTTTATTTTAATTTCCCTACGCTATAGGACCATAAGTGGAAGTGCCCTAGGCTCTGTTGCTTTGTTTTTTAGATGTTTCAGGAAACACCATACACTTCTCCAGAGTGGCTGTTGGCAATTTACATCCCGCCCATCAGCATAACAAGGCTCCCAGTTCTCCGTGGCCTGTCCTGCCTTTCTGGATTTTACACTTTTTTCAGATGGCCCTTTTGACCGGGGGGCAGTGAGACTACATTGTAGTGCAGATTTCCTTTGCAAGCTTGCTTGGTTGGCCAAAAAGGGCGTATGCGTTTTCTCCTGAATATATTCAGGAAAAAATGCATACGCCCTTTTTGGCCAAGTGCATCATTGTGGACGTTCTGCCTCTTTTCCTATGCTTTACATGCAATTCCAGTCTACCTCCTGAAATCGGTTTCCTGCAATTCTGCCCCGCTTTGACGTCCTCTTGGCAGCCTTACTTCAATATATTTTTGGACGATAGCTGTCATTTATAACTCTGCAGGTTTGTGAATTACAGTGCCCCTGAGCTCCTTTCTTCAACTCGCTTTCTTGTGAGCTAGCCGCAACACCGCAGGATTGCTTCAGACCCTAAAGTGGTTGCGGCATGGCACGCTGAGCCTTTAGTTAATTCCTCTTCCTGGTGGGAAATGAGAGTTAAATTTGCCCGTCCAGACACCTCCAGCTAGTCTCTCATTGGTTCTCCCTATTCCTGTTCATCTTCCGCAGAAACTGCAAACTGGGCCAGCAGCAGTTTAAAGGCCCTGACTCTCCAAGTGGGGAGAGTGTTAGTAAAGTGTCTGGAATGTTGCACCCGAGTACCAGGGGACAAAAACTGAGACACATTTGAACACATTTCCCGATCACACCGTGGATCATACTCTGGGTTCCACATGCATGTTGTAGCTGAAGGAAGAATCCCTTAAACCTGGAGAGTTGAGACCCATGGATAGGGTACCATGCAATATGACTTCAAAGGGTCTGCATTTGCTCACGAACCTCACCAATCCTATCACTGCTGCGTTTATGCCGCTGTGCACACGCTTGATTCTCTTTCGGAGACATATAAATGCATAGGTTTTAAGATTATTACTAGTCAGGTATATTCTTAGGCGTTTAATATGGGGTGTTGAGTCCACTTCGTTGAGCAAGGAGTAGCTGTTGTCTATTACATATTTGGCTTATGGATCGGTATCTGTGCTAATTTCAATCTCTGGTTTTATGCAGCACCCCAACTCACCTTTCCCCTTAAGCAAGCATAAGTTGGTGTTCTACATTTGAGACCGTGTTCTGTTTTGTAATTCAGTTCCTGTGTAGCCAAGTTTACATTCCGTGTAGTAGTGATATCTTATGATGTTTCTTTTTCTGTGTGACTTATTTCACTTAGAATCATCGTTCCTGAATCCCCTCATTATGCTGCTACGGGCCTGATGACATAGATTCCATTGCTGTGTGTTATTGCATTGTACGTAAGTACCAAAACTTCTTTATCCATTTTTCGCTTTCTGTGACATTAAACTTCTACCATAAACGAGGTTCTTGTAAACAGAGCCGTCCCAAACTTTGGGGTGGCTGTGTCTTTTTTATTTTAATTTCCCTAAGCTATAGGACCATAAGTGGAAGTGCCCTAGGCTCTGTTGCTTTGTTTTTTAGATGTTTCAGGAAACACCATACACTTCTCCAGAGTGGCTGTTGGCAATTTACATCCCGCCCATCAGCATAACAAGGCTCCCAGTTCTCCGTGGCCTGTCCTGCCTTTCTGGATTTTACACTTTTTTCAGATGGCCCTTTTGACCTGGGGGCAGTGAGACTTCATTGTAGTGCTGATTTCCTTTGCAAGCTTGCTTGGTTGGCCAAAAAGGGCGTATGCGTTTTACCTGAATATATTCAGGAAAAAACGCATACGCCCTTTTTGGCCAAGTGCATCATTGTGGACGTTCTGCCTCTTTTCCTATGCTTTACATGCAATTCCAGTCTACCTCCTGAAATCGGTTTCCTGCAATTCTGCCCCGCTTTGACGTCCTCTTGGCAGCCTTACTTCAATATATTTTTGGACGATAGCTGTCATTTATAACTCTGCAGTTTTGTGAATTACAGTGCCCCTGAGCTCCTTTCTTCAACTCGCTTTCTTGTGAGCTAGCCGCAACACCGCAGGATTGCTTCGGACCCTAAAGTGGTTGCGGCATGGCACGCTGAGCCTTTAGTTAATTCCTCTTCCTGGTGGGAAATGAGAGTTAAATTTGCCCGTCCAGACACCTCCAGCTAGTCTCTCATTGGTTCTCCCTATTCCTGTTCATCTTCCGCAGAAACTGCAAACTGGGCCAACAGCAGTTTAAAGGCCCTGACTCTCCACGTGGGGAGAGTGTTAGTAAAGCGTCTGGAATGTTGCACCCGAGTACCAGGGGACAAAAACTGAGACACATTTGAACACATTTCCCGATCACACCGTGGATCATACTCTGGGTTCCACATGCATGTTGTAGCTGAAGGAAGAATCCCTTAAACCTGGAGAGTTGAGACCCATGGATAGGGTACCATGCAATATGACTTCAAAGGGTCTGCATTTGCTAACGAACCTCACCAATCCTATCACTGCTGCGTTTATGCCGCTGTGCACACGCTTGATTCTCTTTCGGAGACATATAAATGCATAGGTTTTAAGATTCTTACTAGTCAGGTATATTCTTAGGCGTTTAATATGGGGTGTTCAGTCCACTTCGTTGAGCAAGGAGTAGCTCTTGTCTATTACATATTTGATTTATGGAACGGTATCTGTGCTAATTTCAATCTCTGGTTTTATGCAGCACCCCAACTCACCTTTCCCCTTAAGCAAGCATAAGTTGGTTTTCTACATTTGAGACCCTGTTCTGTTTTGTAATTCAGTTCCTGTGTAGCCAAGTTTACATTCCGTGTATTAGTGATATCTTATGATGTTTCTTTTTCTGTGTGCCTTATTTCACTTAGAATCATCGTACCTGAATCCACTCATTATGCTGCTACGGGCCTAATGACATAGATTTCATTGCTGAGTGATATTGCATTGTACGTAAGTACCACAACTTCTTTATCCTTTTTTCGCTTTCTGCGATATTGAACTTGTACCGTAAACGAGGTTCTTGTAAACAGAGCCGTCCCAAATTTTGGGGTGGATGTGTCTTTTTGACTTTAATTTCCTTAAGCTATAGGACCATAAGTGGAAGTGCCCTATGCTCTGTTGCTTGTTTTTTAGATGTTTCAAGAAACACCATACACTTCTCCAGAGTGGCTGTTGGCAATTTACATCCCGCCCATCAGCATAACAAGGCTCCCAGTTCTCCATGGCCTGTCCTGCCTTTCTGGATTTTACACTTTTTTCAGATGGCCCTTTTGACCTGGGGGCAGTGAGACTTCATTGTAGTGCAGATTTCTTTGCAAGCTTGCTTGGTTGGCCAAAAAGGGCGTATGCGTTTTTTCCTGAATATATTCAGGAAAAAACGCATACGCCCTTTTTGGCCAAGTGCATCATAGTGGACGTTCTGCCTCTTTTCCTATGCTTTACATGCAATTCCAGTCTACCTCCTGAAATCGGTTTCCTGCAATTCTGCTCCACTTTCAAGTCCTCTTGGCAGCCTTACTTCAATATATTTTTGGACGATAGCTGTCATTTATAACTCTGCAGGTTTGTGAATTACAGTGCCCCTGAGCTCCTTTCTTCAACTCGCTTTCTTGTGAGCTGGCCGCAACACTGAAGGATTGCTTCAGGCCCTAGTGCGGTTCCGGCATGGCACGCTGAGCCTTTGGTTAATTCCTCTTCCTGGTGGGAAACGAGAGTGAAATTTGCCCGTCCAGACACCTCCAGCTAGTCTCTCATTTGTTCTCCCTATTCCTGTTCATTTTCCGCAGAAATTTCAAACTGGGCCAAACAGGAGGTTAAAGGCACTGACTCTCCAAGTAGGGAGAGTGTTAGTAAAGCGTCTGGAATGTTGCACCCGAGTACCAGGGAACGAAAACTGAGACACATTGAACACGTTTCCCGATCACACGGTGGATCATACTCTGGGTTCCACACGCATGTTTTAGCTGAAGGAAGAATCCCTTAAACCTGGAGAGTTGAGACCCATGGAATGGGTACCATGCAACATGACTTCAAAGGGTCTGCCTTTGCTCACCGAACCTCACCAATCCTATCACTGTTGCGTTTATGCCGCTGTACAAATGCTTGATTCTCTTTCGGAGACATATAAATCCATAGGTTTTAAGATTCTTACTAGTCAGGTATATCCTTAGGCGTTTAATATGGGGTGTTGAGTCCACTTCGTTGAGCAAGGAGTAGCTCTTGTCTATTACATATTTGGCTTATGGAACGGTATCTGTGCTAATTTCAATCTCTGGTTTTATGCAGCACCCCAACTCACCTTTCCCCTTAAGCAAGCATAAGTTGGTTTTCTACATTTGAGACACTATTCTGTTTTGTAATTCAGTTCCTGTGTAGCCAAGTTTGCATTCCGTGTATTAGTGATAACTTATGATGTTTCTTTTTCTGTGTGACTTATTTCACTTAGAATCATCGTACCTGAGTCCATTCATTATGCTGCTATGGGCCTGATGACATAGATTTCATTGCTGAGTGATATTGCATTGTACGTAAGTACCAAAACTTCTTTATCCATTTTTCGCTTTCTGTGATATTGAACTTGTACCGTAAACGAGGTTCTTGTAAACAGAGCCGTCCCAAACTTAGGGGTTGCTGTGTCTTTTTGATTTTAATTTCCATAGCTATAGGACCATAAGTCGAAGTGCCCTAGGCTCTTTTGCTTTGTTTCTTAGATGTTTCAGGAAACACCATACACTTCTCCAGAGTGACTGTTGGCAATTTACATCCCGCGCATCAGCATAACAAGGCTCTCAGTTCTCTATGGCCTGTCCTGCTGTTCTGGATTTTACACTTTTTTCAGATGGCCCTTTAGACCGGGGCCAGTGAGACTTCATTTAGTGCAGATTTCCTTTGCAATCTTGCTTGGTTGGCCAAAAAGGGCGTATGCGTTTTTTCCTGAATATATTCGGGAAAAAACGCATACGCCCTTTTTGGCCAAGTGCATCATTGTGGACGTTCTGCCTCTTTTACTATGCTTTACATGCAATTCCAGTCTACCTCCTGAAATCGGTATCCTGCAATTCTGCCCCGCTTTCAAGTCCTCTTGGCAGCCTTACTTCAATATACTTTTGGACGATAGCTGTCATTTATAACTCTGCAGGTTTGTGAATGACAGTGCCCCTGAGCTCCTTTCTTCAACTCGCTTTCTTGTGAGCTGGCCGCAACACCACAGGATTTCTTCAGGCCCTAGTGTGGTTCCGGCATGGCATGCTGAGCCTTTGGTTAATTCCTCTTCTGGTGGGAAATGAGAGTTAAATTTGCCCGTCCAGACACCTCCAGCTAGTCTCTCATTGGTTCTCCCTATTCCTGTTCATCTTCCGCAGAAATTGCAAACTGGGCCAAACAGGTGGTTAAAGGCACTGACTCTCCAAGTGGGGAGAGTGTTTGTAAAGCGTCTGGAATGTTGCACCCGAATACCAGGGGACGAAAACTGAGACACATTTCAACACATTTCCCGATCACACAGATGATCATACTCTGGGTTCCACATGCATGTTATAGCTGAAGGAAGAATCCCTTAAACCTGGAGAGTTGAGACCCATGGAATGGGTACCATGCAGTATGACTTCAAATGGTCTGCATTTGCTCACCGAACCTCACCAATCCTATCACTGCTGCGTTTATGCCACTGTACACACGCTTTGTTCTCTTTTGGAGACATATAAATCATTAGGTTTTAAGATTCTTACTAGTCAGGTATATTCTTAGGCGTTTAATATGGGGTGTTGAGTCCACTTCGTTGAGCAAGGAGTAGCTCTTGTCTATTACATATTTGGCTTATGGAAAGGTATCTGTGCTAATTTCAATCTCTGGTTTTATGCAGCACCCCAACTCACCTTTCCCCTTAAGCAAGCATAAGTTGGTTTTCTACATTTGAGACCCTGTTCTGTTTTGTAATTCAGTTCCTGTGTAGCCAAGTTTACATTCCGTGTAGTAGTGATATCTTATGATTTTTTTTTCTGTGTGACTTATTTCACTTAGAATCATCGTACCTGAATCCACTCATTATGCTGCTACGGGCCTGATGACATAGATTTCATTGCTGAGTGATATTGCATTGTACGTAAGTACCACAACTTCTTTATCCATTTTTCGCTTTCGGTGATATTGAACTTGTACCGTAAACGAGGTTCTTGTAAACAGAGCCGTCCCAAACTTTGGGGTGGCTGTGTCTTTTTGATTTTAATTTCCCTAAGCTATAGGACCATAAGTGGAATTGCCCTAGGCTCTGTTGCTTTGTTTTTTAGATGTTTCAGGAAACACCATACACTTCTCCAGAGTGGCTGTTTGCAATTTACATCCCACCCTTCAGCATACAAAGGCTCCCAGTTCTCCATGGCCTGTCCTGGCTTTCTGGATTTTACACTTTTTTCAGATGGCCCTTTTGACCGGGGGGCAGTGAGACTTCTTTGTAGTGCAGATTTCCTTTGCAAGCTTGCTTGGTTGGCCAAAAAGTGCGTATGCGTTTTTTCCTGAATATATTCAGGAAAAAACGCATACGCCCTTCTTGTCCAAGTGCATCACTGTGGACGTTGTGCCTCTTTTCTTATGCTTTACATGCAATTCCAGTCTACCTCCTGAAATCGGTTTCCTGCAATTCTGCCCCGCTTTCAAGTCCTGTTGGCAGCCTTACTTCAATATATTTTTGACGATAGCTGTCATTTATAACTCTGCAGGTTTGTGAATTAAAGTGCCCCTAAGCTCCTTTCTTCAACTCGCATTCTTGTGAGCTGGCCGCAACACCACAGGATTGCTTCAGGCCCTAGTGTGGTTCCGGCATGGCACGCTGAGCCTTTGGTTAATTCCTCTTCCTGGTGGGAAATGAGAGTTAAATGTGCCCGTCCAGACACCTCCAGCTAGTCTCTCATTGGTTCTCCCTATTCCTGTTCATTTTCCGCAGAAATTGCAAACTGGGCCAAACAGGAGTTTAAATGCACTGACTCTCCAAGTGGGGAGAGTGTTAGTAAAGCGTCTGGAATGTTGCACCCGAGTACCAGGGGACGAAAACTGAGACACATTTGAACACGTTTCCCGATCACACGGTGGATCATACTCTGGGTTCCACATGCATGTTTTAGCTGAAGGAAGAATCCGTTAAACCTGGAGAGTTGAGACCCATGGAATGGGTACCATGCAATATGACGTCAAAGGGTCTGCATTTGCTCACCGAACCTCACCATTTCTATCACTGTTGCGTTTATGCCGCTGTACACATGCTTGATTCTCTTTCGGAGACATATAAATCCATAGGTTTTAAGATTCTTACTAGTCACGTATATCCTTAGGCGTTTAATATGGGGTGTTCAGTCCACTTCGTTGAGCAAGGAGTAGCTCTTGTCTATTACATATTTGATTTATGGAACGGTATCTGTGCTAATTTCAATCTCTGGTTTTATGCAGCACCCCAACTCACCTTTCCCCTTAAGCAAGCATAAGTTGGTTTTCTACATTTGAGACCCTGTTCTGTTTTGTAATTCAGTTCCTGTGTAGCCAAGTTTACATTCCGTGTATTAGTGATATCTTATGATGTTTCTTTTTCTGTGTGCCTTATTTCACTTAGAATCATCGTACCTGAATCCACTCATTATGCTGCTACGGGCCTAATGACATAGATTTCATTGCTGAGTGATATTGCATTGTACGTAAGTACCACAACTTCTTTATCCTTTTTTCGCTTTCTGCGATATTGAACTTGTACCGTAAACGAGGTTCTTGTAAACAGAGCCGTCCCAAATTTTGGGGTGGATGTGTCTTTTTGACTTTAATTTCCTTAAGCTATAGGACCATAAGTGGAAGTGCCCTATGCTCTGTTGCTTGTTTTTTAGGTGTTTCAAGAAACACCATACACTTCTCCAGAGTGGCTGTTGGCAATTTACATCCCGCCCATCAGCATAACAAGGCTCCCAGTTCTCCATGGCCTGTCCTGCCTTTCTGGATTTTACACTTTTTTCAGATGGCCCTTTTGACCTGGGGGCAGTGAGACTTCATTGTAGTGCAGATTTCTTTGCAAGCTTGCTTGGTTGGCCAAAAAGGGCGTATGCGTTTTTTCCTGAATATATTCAGGAAAAAACGCATACGCCCTTTTTGGCCAAGTGCATCATAGTGGACGTTCTGCCTCTTTTCCTATGCTTTACATGCAATTCCAGTCTACCTCCTGAAATCGGTTTCCTGCAATTCTGCTCCACTTTCAAGTCCTCTTGGCAGCCTTACTTCAATATATTTTTGGACGATAGCTGTCATTTATAACTCTGCAGGTTTGTGAATTACAGTGCCCCTGAGCTCCTTTCTTCAACTCGCTTTCTTGTGAGCTGGCCGCAACACTGAAGGATTGCTTCAGGCCCTAGTGCGGTTCCGGCATGGCACGCTGAGCCTTTGGTTAATTCCTCTTCCTGGTGGGAAACGAGAGTGAAATTTGCCTGTCCAGACACCTCCAGCTAGTCTCTCATTTGTTCTCCCTATTCCTGTTCATTTTCCGCAGAAATTTCAAACTGGGCCAAACAGGAGGTTAAAGGCACTGACTCTCCAAGTAGGGAGAGTGTTAGTAAAGCGTCTGGAATGTTGCACCCGAGTACCAGGGAACGAAAACTGAGACACATTGAACACGTTTCCCGATCACACGGTGGATCATACTCTGGGTTCCACACGCATGTTTTAGCTGAAGGAAGAATCCCTTAAACCTGGAGAGTTGAGACCAATGGAATGGGTACCATGCAACATGACTTCAAAGGGTCTGCCTTTGCTCACCGAACCTCACCAATCCTATCACTGTTGCGTTTATGCCGCTGTACAAATGCTTGATTCTCTTTCGGAGACATATAAATCCATAGGTTTTAAGATTCTTACTAGTCAGGTATATCCTTAGGCGTTTAATATGGGGTGTTGAGTCCACTTCGTTGAGCAAGGAGTAGCTCTTGTCTATTACATATTTGGCTTATGGAACGGTATCTGTGCTAATTTCAATCTCTGGTTTTATGCAGCACCCCAACTCACCTTTCCCCTTAAGCAAGCATAAGTTGGTTTTCTACATTTGAGACACTATTCTGTTTTGTAATTCAGTTCCTGTGTAGCCAAGTTTGCATTCCGTGTATTAGTGATAACTTATGATGTTTCTTTTTCTGTGTGACTTATTTCACTTAGAATCATCGTACCTGAATCCATTCATTATGCTGCTATGGGCCTGATGACATAGATTTCATTGCTGAGTGATATTGCATTGTACGTAAGTACCAAAACTTCTTTATCCATTTTTCGCTTTCTGTGATATTGAACTTGTACCGTAAACGAGGTTCTTGTAAACAGAGCCGTCCCAAACTTAGGGGTTGCTGTGTCTTTTTGATTTTAATTTCCATAGCTATAGGACCATAAGTCGAAGTGCCCTAGGCTCTTTTGCTTTGTTTCTTAGATGTTTCAGGAAACACCATACACTTCTCCAGAGTGACTGTTGGCAATTTACATCCCGCGCATCAGCATAACAAGGCTCCCAGTTCTCTATGGCCTGTCCTGCTGTTCTGGATTTTACACTTTTTTCAGATGGCCCTTTAGACCGGGGCCAGTGAGACTTCATTTAGTGCAGATTTCCTTTGCAATCTTGCTTGGTTGGCCAAAAAGGGCGTATGCGTTTTTTCCTGAATATATTCGGGAAAAAACGCATACGCCCTTTTTGGCCAAGTGCATCATTGTGGACGTTCTGCCTCTTTTACTATGCTTTACATGCAATTCCAGTCTACCTCCTGAAATCGGTATCCTGCAATTCTGCCCCGCTTTCAAGTCCTCTTGGCAGCCTTACTTCAATATACTTTTGGACGATAGCTGTCATTTATAACTCTGCAGGTTTGTGAATGACAGTGCCCCTGAGCTCCTTTCTTCAACTCGCTTTCTTGTGAGCTGGCCGCAACACCACAGGATTTCTTCAGGCCCTAGTGTGGTTCCGGCATGGCATGCTGAGCCTTTGGTTAATTCCTCTTCTGGTGGGAAATGAGAGTTAAATTTGCCCGTCCAGACACCTCCAGCTAGTCTCTCATTGGTTCTCCCTATTCCTGTTCATCTTCCGCAGAAATTGCAAACTGGGCCAAACAGGTGGTTAAAGGCACTGACTCTCCGAGTGGGGAGAGTGTTTGTAAAGCGTCTGGAATGTTGCACCCGAATACCAGGGGACGAAAACTGAGACACATTTCAACACATTTCCCGATCACACAGATGATCATACTCTGGGTTCCACATGCATGTTATAGCTGAAGGAAGAATCCCTTAAACCTGGAGAGTTGAGACCCATGGAATGGGTACCATGCAGTATGACTTCAAATGGTCTGCATTTGCTCACCGAACCTCACCAATCCTATCACTGCTGCGTTTATGCCACTGTACACACGCTTTGTTCTCTTTTGGAGACATATAAATCATTAGGTTTTAAGATTCTTACTAGTCAGGTATATTCTTAGGCGTTTAATATGGGGTGTTGAGTCCACTTCGTTGAGCAAGGAGTAGCTCTTGTCTATTACATATTTGGCTTATGGAAAGGTATCTGTGCTAATTTCAATCTCTGGTTTTATGCAGCACCCCAACTCACCTTTCCCCTTAAGCAAGCATAAGTTGGTTTTCTACATTTGAGACCCTGTTCTGTTTTGTAATTCAGTTCCTGTGTAGCCAAGTTTACATTCCGTGTAGTAGTGATATCTTATGATTTTTTTTTCTGTGTGACTTATTTCACTTAGAATCATCGTACCTGAATCCACTCATTATGCTGCTACGGGCCTGATGACATAGATTTCATTGCTGAGTGATATTGCATTGTACGTAAGTACCACAACTTCTTTATCCATTTTTCGCTTTCGGTGATATTGAACTTGTACCGTAAACGAGGTTCTTGTAAACAGAGCCGTCCCAAACTTTGGGGTGGCTGTGTCTTTTTGATTTTAATTTCCCTAAGCTATAGGACCATAAGTGGAATTGCCCTAGGCTCTGTTGCTTTGTTTTTTAGATGTTTCAGGAAACACCATACACTTCTCCAGAGTGGCTGTTTGCAATTTACATCCCACCCTTCAGCATACAAAGGCTCCCAGTTCTCCATGACCTGTCCTGCCTTTCTGGATTTTACACTTTTTTCAGATGGCCCTTTTCACCGCGGGGCTGTGAGACTTCATTGTAGTGCAGATTTCCTTTGCAAGTTTGCTTGGTTGGCCAAAAAGTGCGTATGCGTTTTTTCCTGAATATATTCAGGAAAAAACACATACGCCCTTTTTGGCCAAGTGCATCATTGTGGACGTTCTGCCTCTTTTCCTATGGTTTACATGCAATTCCAGTCTACCTCCTGAAATTGGTTTCCTGCAATTCTGCCCCGCTTTCAAGTCCTCTTGGCAGCCTTAATTCAATATATTTTTGGAGGATAGCTGTCATTTATAACTCTGCAGTTTTGTGAATTACAGTGCCACTGAGCTCCTTTCTTCAACTCGCTTTCTTGTGAGCTGGCCGCAACACCGCAGGATTGCTTCAGGCCGCAGTGTGGTTCCGGCATGGCACACTGAGCCTTTGGTTAATTCCTCTTCCTGGTGGGAAATGAGAGTTAAATGTGCCCGTCCAGACACCTCCAGCTAGTCTCTCATTGGTTCTCCCTATTCCTGTTCATTTTCCGCAGAAATTGCAAACTGGGCCAAACAGGAGGTTAAAGGCACTGACTCTCCAAGTGGGGAGAGTGTTAGTAAAGCGTCTGGAATGTTGCACCTGAGTACCAGGGGACAAAAACTGAGATACATTTGAACACGTTTCTGATGACATGGTGGATCATACTCTGGGTTCCACATGCATGTTTTAGCTGAAGGAAGAATCCCTTAAACCTGGAGAGTTGAGACCCATGGAATGGGTACCATGCAATATGACTTCAAAGGGTCTGCATTTGCTCACCGAACCTCACCAATCCTATCACTGCTGCATTTATGCCGCTGTACACACGCTTGATTCTCCTTCGGAGATATATAAATCCATAGGTTTTAAGATTCTTACTAGTCAGGTATATTCTTAGGCGTTTAATATGGGGTGTTGAGTCCACTTCGTTGAGCAAGGAGTAGCTCTTGTCTATTACATATTTGGCTTATGGAACGTATCTGTGCTAATTTCAATCTCTGGTTTTATGCAGCACCCCAACTCACCTTTCCCCATAAGCAAGCATAAGTTGGTTTTCTACATCTGAGACCCTGTTCTGTTTTGTAATTCAGTTCCTGTTTAGCCAAGTTTTCATTCCGTGTAGTAGTGATATCTTATGATGTTTCATTTTCTGTGTGACTTATTTCACTTAGTATCATCGTACCTGAATCCACTCATTATGCTGCTACGGGCCTGATGACATAGATTTCATTGCTGAGTGATATTGCATTGGACGTAAGTACCACAACTTCTTTATCCTTTTTTCGCTTTCTGCGATATTGAACTTGTACCGTAAACGAGGTTCTTGTAAACAGAGCCGTCCCAAATTTTGGGGTGGATGTGTCTTTTTGACTTTAATTTCCCTAAGCTATAGGACCATAAGTGGAAGTGCCCTAGGCTCTGTTGCTTTGTTTTTTAGATGTTTCAGGAAACACCATACATTTCTCCAGAGTGGCTGTTGACACTTTACATCCCGCCATTCAGCCCAACAAGTCTCCCAGTTCTCCATGGCCTGTCCTGCCTTTCTGGATTTTACACTTTTTTCAGATGGCCCTTTTGACCGGGGGGCAGTGAGACTTCATTGTAGTGCAGATTTCCTTTGCAAGCTTGCTTGGTTGGCCAAAAAGGGCGTATGCGTTTTCTCCTGAATATATTCAGGAAAATACGCATACGCCCTTTTTAGCCAAGTGCATCATTGTGGACGTTCTGCCTCTTTTCCTATGCTTTACATGCAATTCCAGTCTACCTCCTGAAATCAGTTTCCTGCAATTCTGCCCCGCTTTCAAGTCCTCTCGGCAGCCTTATTTCAATATATTTTTGGACGATAGCTGTCTTTTATAACTCTGCAGGTTTGTGAATGACAGTGCCCCTGAGCTCCTTTCTTCAACTCGCTTTCTTCTGAGCTGGCCGGAACACCGCAGGATTGCTTCAGGCCCTAGCGTGGTTCCGGCATGGCACGCTGAGCCTTTGGTTAATTCCTCTTCCTGGTGGGAAATGAGAGTTAAATTTGCCCGTCCAGACACCTCAAGCTAGTCTCTCATGGTTTCTCCCTATTCCTGTTCATTTTCCGTAGAAATTGCAAACTGGGCCAAACAGGAGTTTAAAGGCACTGACTCTCCAAGTGGGGAGACTGTTAGTAAAGCGTCTGGAAAGTTTCACCCGAGTACCAGGGGACGAAAACTGAGACACATTTGAACACGTTTCCCGATCACATGGTGGATCATACTCTGGGTTCCACATGCATGTTTTAGCTGAAGGAAGAATCCCTTAAACCTGGAGAGTTGAGACCCATGGAATGGGTACCATGCAATATGACTTCAAAGGGTCTGCATTTGCTCACCGAACCTCACCAATCCTATCACTGCTGCGTTTATGCCGCTGTACACACGCTTGATTCTCTTTCGGAGACAAAAAACCCATAGGTTTTAAGATTCTTACTAGTCAGGTATATTCTTAGGCGTTTAATATGGGGTGTTGAGTCCACTTCGTTGAGCAAGGAGTAGCTCTTGTCTATTACATCTTTGGCTTATGGAACGGTATCTGTGCTAATTTCAATCTCTTGCTTTATGCAGCACCCCAACTCACCTTTCCCCTTAAGCAAGCATAAGTTGGTTTTCTATATTTGAGATCCTGTTCTGTTTTGTAATTCAGTTCCTGTGTAGCCAAGTTTACATTCCATGTATTAGTGATATCTTATGACGTTTCTTTTTCTCTGTGACTTATTTCACTTAGAATTATCGTACCTGAATCCACTCATTATGCTGCTATGGGCCTGATGACATAGATTTCATTGCTGAGTGATATTGCATTGTACGTAAGTACCACAACTTCTTTATCCATTTTTCGCTTTCTGTGATATTGAACTTGTACCATAAACGAGGTTCTTGTAAACAGAGCCGTCCCAAACTTTGGGGTGGCTGTGTCTTTTTTATTTTAATTTCCCTAAGCTATAGGACCATAAGTGGAAGTGCCCTAGGCTCTGTTGCTTTGTTTTTTAGATGTTTCAGGAAACACCATACACTTCTCCAGAGTGGCTGTTGGCAATTTACATCCCGCCCATCAGCATAACAAGGCTCCCAGTTCTCCATGGCCTGTCCTGCCTTTCTGGATTTTACACTTTTTTCAGATGGCCCTTTTGACCGGGGGGCAGTGAGACTTCATTGTAGTGCAGATTTCCTTTGCAAGCTTGCTTGGTTGGCCAAAAAGTGTGTATGCGTTTTTTCCTGAATATATTCAGGAAAAAACACATACGCCCGTTTTGGCCAAGTGCATCATTGTGGACGTTCTGCCTCTTTTCCTATGCTTTACATGCAATTCCAGTCTACCTCCTGAAATCGGTTTCCTGCAATTCTGCCCCGCTTTCAAGTCCTCTTGGCTGCCTTACTTCAATATATTTTTGGACGATAGCTGTCATTTATAACTCTGCAGGTTTGTGAATGACAGTGCCCCTGAGCTCCTTTCTTCAACTCCCTTTCTTGTGAGCTGGCCGCAACAGCGCAGGATTGCCTCAGGCCCTAATCTGATTCCGGCACGGCACGCTGAGACTTTGGTTAATTCCTCTTCCTGGTGGGAAGTGAGAGTTAAATTTGCCCGTTCAGACACCTCCAGCTAGTCTCTCATTGGTTCTCCCTATTCCTGTTCATTTTCCACAGAAATTGCAAACTGGGCTAAACAGGAGGTTAAAGGCACTGACTTTCCAAGTGGGGAGAGTGTTAGTGAAGCGTCTGGAATGTTGCACCCAAGTATCAGGGGACGAAAACTGAGACACATTTGAACACTTTTCCCAATCACACGGTGATCATACTCTGGGTTCCACATTCATGTTTTAGCTGAAGAAAGAATCCCTTAAACCTGCAGAGTTGAGACCCATGGAATGGGTACCATGCAATATGACTTCAAAGGGTCTGCATTTGCTCACCGAACCTCACCAATTCTATCAGTGCTGCATTTATGCCGATGTACACACACTTGATTCTCTTTCGGAGACATATAAATACATAGGTTTTAAGATTCTTACTAGTCAGGTATATTCTTAGGTGTTTAATATGGGGTTTTGAGTCAACTTCGTTGAGCAAGGAGTAGCTTTTGTCTATTACATATTTGGCTTATGGAACGGTATCTGTGCTAATTTCAATCTCTGGTTTTATGCAGCACCCCAACTCACCTTTCCCCTTTAGCAAGCATAAGTTGGTTTTCTAGATTTGAGACCCTGTTCTGTTTTGTAATTCAGTTCCTGTGTAGCCAAGTTTATATTCTGTGTATTAGTGATATCTTATGATGTTTCTTTTTCTGTGTGATTATTTCACTTAGAATCATTGTACCTGAATCCACTCATTATGCTGCTATGGGTCTGATGACATAGATTTCATTGCTGAGTGATATTGCATTGTACGTAAGTACCACAACTTCTTTATCCATTTTTCGCTTTCTGTGATATTGAACTTGTACCGTAAACGAGGTTCTTGTAAACAGAGCCGTCCCAAACTTTGGGGTGGCTGTGTCTTTTTGATTTTAATATCCCTAAGCTATAGCACCATAAGTGGAAGTGCCTTAGCCTCTGTTGCTTTGTTTTTTAGATGTTTCAGGAAACACCATACACTTCTCCAGAGTGGCTGTTGGCAATTTACATCCCGCCCATCAGCATAACAAGGCTCCCTGTTCTCCATGGCCTGTCTTGCCTTTCTGGATTTTACACTTTTTTCAGATGGCCCTTTTGACCGGGGGGCAGTGAGACTTCATTGTAGTGCAGATTTCCTTTACAAGCTTGCTTGGTTGGCCAAAAAGCGCGTATGCGTTTTTTCCTGAATATATTCAGGAAAAAACGCATACGCCCTTTTTGGCCAAGTGCATCATTGTGGACGTTCTGCCTCTTTTTCTATGGTTTACATGCAATTCCAGTCTACCTCCTGAAATCGGTTTCCTGCAATTCTGCCCCGCTTTCAAGTCCTCTTGGCAGCCTTACTTCAATATATTTTTGGACGATAGCTGTCATATATAACTCTGCAGGTTTGTGAATGACACTGCCCTTGAGCTCCTTTCTTCAACTCGCGTTCTTGTGAGCTGGCCGCAACACTGCAGGATTGCTTCAGGCCCTAGTGTGGTTCCGGCACGGCACGCTGAGCTTTGGTTAATTCCTCTTCGTGGTGGGATATGAGAGTTAAATTTGCCCGTCCAGACACCTCCAGCTAGTCTCTCATTGGTTCTCCCTATTCCTGTTCATTTTCCGCAGAAATTGCAAACTGGGCCAAACAGGAGGTTAAAGGCACTGACTCTCCAAGTGGGGAGAGTGTTAGTAAAGCGTCTGGAATGTTGCACCCGAGTACCAGGGGACGAAAACTGAGACACATTTGAACACATTTCCCGATCACACGGTGGATAATACTCGGGGTTCCACATGCATGTTTAGGGTGAAGGAAGAATCCCTTAAACTTGGAGAGTTGAGACCTATGGAATGGGTAGTATGCAATATGACTTCAAAGGGTCTGCATTTGCTCACCGAACCTCACCAGTCCTATCACTGCTGCGTTTATGCCACTGTACACACGCTTGATTCTCTTTCGGAGACATATAAATCCATAGGTTTTCAGATTCTTACTAGTCAGGTATATTCTTAGGGGTTTAATATGGGGTGTTGAGTCCACTTCGTTGAGCAAGGAGTAGCTCTTGTCTATTACATATTTGGCTTATGGAACGGTATCTGTGCTACTTTCAATTTCTGGTTTTATGCAGCACCCCAACTCACCTTTCCCCTTAAGCAAGCATAAGTTGGTTTTCTACATTTGAGACCCTGTTCTGTTTTGTAATTCAGTTCCTGTGTAGCCAAGTTTACATTCCATGTATTAGTGATATCTTATGACTTTTCTTTTTCTGTGTGACTTATTTCACTTAGAATCATCGTACCTGAATCCACTCATTATGCTGCTATGGGCCTAATGACATAGATTTAATTGCTGAGTGATATTGCATTGTACGTAAGTACCACAACTTCTTTTTCCATTTTTCGCTTTCTGTGATATTGAACTTGTACCATAAACGAGGTTCTTGTAAACAGAGCCTTCCCAAACTTTGGGGTGGCTGTGTCTTTTTGATTTTAATTTCCCTAAGCTATAGGACCATAAGTGGAAGTGCCCTAGGCTCTGTGGCTTTGTTTTTTAGATGTTTCAGGAAACACCATACACTTCTCCAGAGTGGCTGTTGGTAATTTATATCCCGCCCATCAGCATAACAAGGCTCCCAGTTCTCCATGGCCTGTCCTGCATTCTGGATTTTACACTTTTTTCAGATGCCGCTTTTGACCGGGGGGCAGTGAGACTTCATTGTAGTTCAGATTTCCTTTGCAAGCTTGCTTGGTTGGCCAAAAAGTGCGTATGCGTTTTATCCTGAATATATTCAGGAAAAAACGCATACGCCCTTTTTGGCCAACTGCATCATTGTGGACGTTCTGCCTCTTTTCCTATTCTTTACATGCAATTCCTGTCTACCTCCTGAAATCGGTTTCCTGCAATTCTGCCCCGCTTTCAAGTCCTCTTGGCAGCCTTACTTCAATATATTTTTGGACGATAGCTGTCATTTATAACTCTGCAGGTTTGTGAATGACAGTGCCCCTGAGCTCCTTTCTTCAACTCGCTTTCTTGTGAGCTGGCCGCAACACCGCAGGATTGTTTCAGGCCCTAGTGTGGTACTGGCGCAGCACGCTGAGCCTTTGGTTCATTCCTCTTCCTGGTGGGAAATGAGAGTTAAATTTGCCCGTCCAGACACCTCCAGCTAGTCTGTCATTGGTTCTCCCTATTCCTGTTCATTTTCCGCAGAAATTGCAAACTGGGCCAAACAGGAGGTTAAAGGCCCAGACTCTCCAAGTGAGGAGAGTGTTAGTAAAGCGTCTGGAATGTTGCACCCGAGTACCAGGGGACGAAAACTGAGACACATTTGAACACGTTTCCCGAACGCATGTTGGATCATACTCTGGGTTCCACATGCATGTTTTAGCTGAAAGAAGAATCCCTTAAACCTGGAGAGTTGAGACCCAAGGAATGGGTACCATGCAATATGATTTCAAAGGGTCTGCATTTGCTCACCGAACCTCACCAATCCTATCACTGCTGCGTTTATGCTGCTGTACACACGCTTGATACTCTTTCGGAGACATATAAATCCATAGGTTTTAAGATTCTTACTAGTCAGGTATATTATTAGGCATTTAATATGGAGGTTGAGCCCACTTCGTTGAGCAAGGAGTAGCTCTTGTCTATTACGTATTTGGCTTATGGAACGGTATCTGTGCTAATTTCAATCTCTGGTTTTATGCAGCACCCCAACTCACCTTTCCCCTTAAGCAAGCATAAGTTGGTTTTCTACATTTGAGACCCTGTTCTGTTTTGTAATTCAGTTCCTGTGTAGCCAAGTTTACATTCCGTTTAGTAGTGATATCTTATGATGTTTCTTTTTCTGTGTGACTTATTCCACTTAGAATTATTGTACCTGAATCCACTCATTATGCTGCTACGGGCCTGATGACATAGATTTCATTGCTGAGTGATATTGCATTGTACGTAAGTACCACAACTTCTTTATCCATTTTTCGCTTTCTGTGATATTGAACTTGTACCGAAAAAGAGGTTCTTGTAAACAGAGCCATCCCACACTTTGGGGTGGCTGTGTCTTTTTGATTTTAATTTCCCTAAGCTATAGGACCATAAGTGGAAGTGCCCTAGGCTCTGTTGCTTTGTTTTTTAGTTGTTTCAGGAAACACCATACCCTTCTCCAGAGTGGCTGTTGGCAATATACATCCCACCCATCAGCATAACAAGGCTCCCAGTTCTCCATGGCCTGTCCTGCCTTTCTGGATTTTACACTTTTTTCAGATGGCCCTTTTGACCGGGGGCCAGTGAGACTTCATTGTAGTGCAGAGTTACTTTGCAAGCTTGCTTGGTTGGCCAAAAAGCGCGTATGCGTTTTTTCCTGAATATATTCAGGAAAAAACGCATACGCCCTTTTTGGCCAAGTGCATCATTGTGGACGTTCTGCCTCTTTTCCTATGCTTTACATGCAATTCCAATCTACCTCCTGAAATCGGTTTCCTGCAATTCTGCCCCGCATTCAAGTCCTCTTGGCAGCCTTACTTCAATATATTTTTGGACAATAGCTGTCATTTATAACTCTGCAGGTTTGTGAGTTACAGTGCCCCTGAGCTCCTTTCTTCAACTCGCTTTCTTGTGAGCTGGCACACCACCGCAGGATTGCTTCAGGCCCTAGTGTGGTTCCGACACGGCACGCTGAGCCTTTGGTTAATTCTTCTTCCTGGTGGGAAATGAGAGTTAAATATGCCGGTCCAGACACCTCCAGCTAGTCTCTCTTTAGTTCTCCCTATTCCTGTTCATTTTCCTCAGAAATTGCAAACTGGGCCAAACAGGAGGTTAAAGGCACTGACTCTCCAAGTGGGGAGAGTGTTAGTAAAGCGTCTGGAATGTTGCACCCGAGTACCAGGGGACGAAAACTGAGACACATTTGAACACATTTCCCGATCACACTGTGGATCATACTCTGGGTTCCACATGTATGTTTTAGCTGAAGGAAGAATCCCTTAAACCTGGAGAGTTGAGACCCATGGAATGGGTACCATGCAATATGATTTCTAAGGGTCTGCATTTGCTCACCGAACCTCACCAATCCTATCACTGCTGCGTTTATGCCACTGTACACATGCTTGATTCTCTTTCGGAGACATATAAATCCATAGGTTTTAAGATTCTTACTAGTCAGGTATATTCTTAGGCGTTTAATATGGGGTGTTGAGTCCACTTCGTTGAGCAAGGAGTAGCTCTTGTCTATTACATATTTGGCTTATGGAACGGTATCTGTGCTAATTTCAATCTCTGGTTTTATGCAGCACCCCAACTCACCTTTCCCTTTAAGCACGCATAAGTTGGTGTTCTACATTTGAGACCCTGTTCTGTTTTGTAATTCAGTTCCTGTGTAGCCAAGTTTACATTCAGTGTAGTAGTGATATCTTATGATGTTTCTTTTTCTGTGTGACTTATTTTACTTAGAATCATCGTACCTGAATCCACTCATTATGCTGCTACGGGCCTGATGACATAGATTTCATTGCTGAGTGATATTGCATTGTACGTAAGTACCATAACGTCTTTATCTATTTTTCGCTTTCTGTGATATTGAACTTGTACCGTAAAGGAGGTTCTTGTAAACAGAGCCGTCCCAAACTTTGGGGTGGCTGTGTCTTTTTTAATTTAATTTCCCTAAGCTAAAGGACCATAAGTGGAAGTGCCCTAGGCTCTGTTGCTTTGTTTTTTAGATGTTTCAGGAAACACCATACACTTCTCCAGAGTGGCTGTTGGCAATTTACATCCCGCCCATCAGCATAAGAAGGCTCCCAGTTCTCCATGGCCTGTCCTGCCTTTCTGGATTTTACACTTTTTTCAGATGGCCCTTTGACCGGGGGGCAGTGAGACTTCATTGTAGTGCAGATTTCCTTTGCAAGCTTGCTTGGTTGGCCAAAAAGTGCGTATGCGTTTTTTCCTGCAGGAAAAAACGCATACGCCCTTTTTGGCCAAGTGCATCATTGTGGACGTTCTGCCTCTATTCCTATGCTTTACATGCAATTCCAGTCTACCTCCTGAAATCGGTTTCCTGCAATTCTGCCCCGCTTTCAAGTCCTCTTGGCAGCCTTACTTCAATATATTTTTGGATGATAGCTGTCATTTATAACTCTGCAGGTTTGTGAATTACAGTGCCCCTGAGCTCCTTTCTTCAACTCGCTTTTTTGTGAGCTGGCCGCAACACCGCAGGATTGCTTCAGGCCCTAGTGTGGTTCTGGCATGGGACGCTGAGCCTTTGGTTAATTCCTCTTCCTGGTGCGAAATGAGAGTTAAATTTACCCGTCCAGACACCTCCAGCTAGTCTCTCATTGTTTCTCCCTATTCCTGTTCATTTTCCACAGAAATTGCAAACTGGGCCAAACAGGAGGTTAAAGGCCCTGACTCTCCAAGTGGGGAGAGTGTTAGTAAAGCGTCTGGAATGTTGCACCCGAGTACCAGGGGACGAAAACTGAGACACATTTGAACACGTTTCCCGAACGCACGGTGGATCATACTCTGGGTTCCACATGCATGTTTTAGCTGAAAGAAGAATCCCTTAAACCTGGAGAGTTGAGACCCATGGAATGGGTACCATGCAATATGACTTGAAAGGGTCTGCATTTGTCACCGAACCTCACCAATCCTATTACTGCTGCGTTTATTCTGCTGTACACACGCTTGATACTCTTTTGGAGACATATAAATCCATAGGTTTTAAGATTCTTACTAGTCAGGTATATTCTTAGGCATTTAATATGGGGTGTTGAGTCCCCTTCGTTGAGCAAGGAGTAGCTCTTCTCTGTTACATATTTGGCTTATGGAACGGTATCTGTGCTACTTTCAATCTCTGGTTTTATGCAGCACCCCAACTCACCTTTCCCCTTAAGCACGCATAAGTTTGTTTTCTACATTTGAGACCCTGTTCTGTTTTGTAATTCAGTTCCTGTGTAGCCAAGTTTTCATTCCGTGTAGTAGTGATATCTTATGATGTTTCTTTTTCTGTGTGACTTATTTCACTTAGAATCATCGTACCTGAATCCACTCATTATGCTGCTACGGGCCTGATGAAATAGATTTCATTGCTGAGTGATATTGCATTGTACGTATGTACCACAATTTCTTTATCCATTTTTCGCTTTCTGTGATATTGAACTTGTCCCGTAAACGAGGTTCTTGTAAACAGAGCCGTCCCAAACTTTGGGGTGGCTGTGTCTTTTTGATTTTAATTTCCCTAAGCTATAGGACCATAAGTGGAAGTGCCCTAGGCTCTGTTGCTTTGTTTTTTAGATGTTTCAGGAAACACCATACACTTCTCCAGAGTGGCTGTTGGCAATTCACATCCCGCCCATCAGCATAACAAGGCTCCCAGTTCTCCATGGCCTGTCCTGCCTTTCTGGATTTTACACTTTTTTCAGATGGCCCTTTTGACCGGGGGTCAGTGAGACTTCATTGTAGTGCAGATTTCCTTTGCAAGCTTGCTTGGTTGGCCAAAAAGCGCGTATGCGTTTTTTCCTGAATATATTCAGGAATAAACTCATACACACTTTTTGGCCAAGTGCATCATTGTGGACGTTCTGCCTCTTTTCCTATGCTTTACATGCAATTCCAGTCTAACTCTTGAAATCGGTTTCCTGCAATTCTGCCCCGCTTTCAAGTCCTCTTGGCAGCCTTACTTCAATATATTTTTGCACGATAGCTGTCATTTATGACTCTGCAGGTTTGTGAATGACAGTGCCCCTGAGGTACTTTCTTCAACTCGCTTTCTTGTAAGCTGGCCGCAACACCGCAGGATTGCTTCAGGCCCTAGTGTGGTTCCGGCATGGCACGCTGATCCTTTGGTTAATTCCTCTTCCTCGTGGGAAATGAGACTTAAATTTGCCCATCCAGACACCTCCAGCTCGTCTCTCATGGTTTCTCCTTATTCCTGTTCATTTTCCGCATAAATTGCAAACTGGGCCAAACAGGAGGTTAAAGGCTCTGACTCTCCAAGTGGGGTGAGCGTTAGTAAAGCGTCTGGAATTTTGCACCCGAGTACCAGGGGACAAAAACTGAGACACATTTGAACACGTTTCCCTATCACACGGTGGATCATATTCTGGGTTCCACATGCATGTTTTAGCTGAAGGAAGAATCCCTTAAACATGGAGAATTGAGACCCATGGAATGGGTACCATGCAATATGACTTCAAAGGATCTGCATTTGCTCTCCGAACATCACCAATCCTATCACTGCTGCGTTTATGCCACTGTACACACGCTTGATTCTCTTTCGGAGACATATAAATCCATAGGTTTTCAGATTCTTACTAGTTAGGTATATTCTTAGGTGTTTAATATGGGGTGTTGAGTCCACTTCGTTGAGCAAGGAGTAGCTCTTGTCTATTACGTATTTGGCTTATGGAACGGTATCTGTGCTAATTTCAATCTCTGGTTTTATGCAGCACCCCAACTCACCTTTCCCCTTAAGCAAGCATAAGTTGGTGTTCTACATTTAAGACCCTGTTCTGTTTTGTAATTCAGTTCCTGTGTAGCCAAGTTTACATTCCGTGTAGTAGTGATATCTTATGATGTTTCTTTTTGTGTGTGACTTATTTCACTTAGAATCATCGTACCTAAATCCACTCATTATGCTGCTATGGGACTGATGACATAGATTTCATTGCTGAGTGATATTGCATTGTACGTAAGTACCACAACGTCTTTATCCATTTTTCTCTTTCTGTGATATTGAACTTGTACCGTAAACGAGGCTCTTGTAAACAGAGCCATCCCAAACTTTGGGGTGGCTGTGTCTTTTTGATTTTAATTTCCCTAAGCTATAGGACCATAAGTGGAAGTGCCCTAGGCTCTGTTGCTTTGTTTTTTAGATGTTTCAGGAAACACCATACACTTCTCCAGAGTGGCTGTTGGCAGTTTACATCCTGCCCATCAGCATAACAAGGCTCCCAGTTCTCCATGGCCTGTCCTGCCTTTCTGGATTTTACACTTTTTTCAGATGGCCCTTTTGACTGGGGGGCAGTGAGACTTCATTGTAGTGCAGATTTCTTTTGCAAGCTTGCTTTGTTGGCCAAAAAGGGCGTATGCGTTTTTTCCTTAATATATTCCTGAATATATTCAGGAAAAAACGCATACGCCCTGTTTGGCCAAGTGCATCATTGTGGACGTTCTGCCTCTTTTCCTATGCTTTACATGCAATTCCAGTCTACCTCCTGAAATCGATTTCCTGCAATTCTGTCCCGCTTTCACGTCCTCTTGGCAGCCTTACTTCAATATATTTTTAGATGATAGCTGTCATTTATAACTCTGCAGGTTTCTGAATGACAGTGCCCCTGAGCTCCTTTCTTCAACTCGCTTTCTTGTGAGCTGGCCGCAACACCGCAGCATTGCTTTAGGCCCTAGTGTGTTTCCGGCATGGCACACTGATCCTTTGGTTAATTCCTCTTCCTGGTGGGAAATGAGAGTTAAATTTGCCCGTCCAGACACCTCCAGCTAGTCTCTCATTGGTTCTCGCTATTCCTGTTCATCTTCCACAGAAATTGCAAACTGGGCCAAACAGGAGGTTAAAGGCACTGACTCTCTAAGTGGGGAGAGTGTTAGTAAAGCATCTGGAATGTTGCACCTGAGTACCAGGGGACGAAAACTGAGACACATTTGAACACGTTTCCCGATCACACGGTGGATCATTCTCTGGGTTCCACATGCATGTTTTAGTCGAAGGAAGAATCCCTTAAACCTGGAGAGTTGAGACTCATGGAATGGATACCATGCAATATGGCTTCAGAGGATCTGCATTGGCTCACCGAACCTCAACAATCCTATCAGTGCTGCGCTTATGCCGCTGTACACACCCTTGATTCTCTTTAGGAGACCTATAAATGCATAGGTTTTAAGATTCTTACCAGTCAGGTATATTCTTAGGCGTTTAATATGGCGTCTTGAGTCCACTTCGTTGAGCAAGGAGTACCTCTGGTCTATTACATATTTGGCTTATGGAACGGTATCTTTGCCAATTTCAATCTCTGGTTTTATGCAGCACCCCAACTCACCTTTCCCCTTAAGCAAGCATAAGTTGGTTTTCTACATTTGAGACCCTGTTCTGTTTTGTAATTCAGTTCCTGTGTAGCCAAGTTTACATTCCGTGTAGTAGTGATATCTTATGATGTTTCTTTTTCTGTGTGACTTATTTCACTTAGAATCATCGTACCTGAATCCACTCATTATGCTGCTATGGGCCTGATGACATAGATTTCATTGCTGAGTGATATTGCATTGTACTTAAGTACCACAACTTCTTTATCCATTTTTCGCTTTCTGCGATATTGAACTTGTACCGTAAACGAGGTTCTTGTAAACAGAGCCATCCCAAACTTTGGGGTGGCTGTGTCTTTTTGATTTTAATTTCCCTAAGCTATAGGACCATAAGTGGAAGTGCCCTAGGCTCTGTTGCTTTGTTTTTTAGATGTTTCAGGAAACACCATACACTTCTCCAGAGTGGCTGTTGGCAATTTACATCCCGCCCATCAGCATAACAAGGCTCCCAGTTCTCCATGGCCTGTCCTGCCTTTCTGGATTTTACACTTTTTTCAGATGGCCCTTTTGTCCGGGGGGAAGTGAGACTTCATTGTAGTGCAGATTTCCTTTGCAAGCTTGCTTGGTTGACCAAAAAGGGCGTATGCGTTTTTTCCTGAATATATTCAGGAAAAAACGCATAAGCCCTTTTTGGCCAAGTGCATCATTGTGGACTTTCTGCCTCTTTTCCTATGCTTTACATGCAATTCCAGTCTACCTCCTGAAATCGGTTTCCTGCAATTCTGCCCCGCTTTCAAGTCCTCTTGGCAGCCTTACTTCAATATATTTTTGGATGATAGCTGTCATTTATAACTCTGCAGGTTTGTGAATGACAGTGCCCCTGAGCTCCTTTCTTCAGCTCACTTTCTTGTGAGCTGGCCGCAACACCGCAGTATTGCTTCAGGCCCTATTGTGGTTCCTGCATGGCACGCTGAGCCTTTGGTTAATTCCTCTTCCTGGTGGGAAATGAGAGTTAAATTTGCCGGTCCAGACACCTCCAGCTAGTCTCTCATGGGTTCTCCCTCTTCCTGTTCATTTTCCTCAGAAATTGCAAACTGGGCCAAACAGGAGGTTAAAGGCACTGACTCTCCAAGTGGGCAGAGTGTTAGTAAAGCATCTGGAATGTTGCACCCGAGTACCGGGGGACAAAAACTGAGACACATTTGAACACGTTTCCCGATCACACGGTGGATCATACTCTAGGTTCCACATGCATGTTTTAGCTGAAGGAAGAATCCCTTAAACCTGGAGAGTTGAGACCCATGGAATGGGTACCATGCAATATGACTTCAAAGGGTCTGCATTTGCTCACCGAACCTCACCAATCGTATCACTGCTGCATTTATGCTGCTGTACACTTGCTTGATTCTCTTTCGGAGACATATAAATCCATAGGTATTGAGATTCTAACCAGTCAGGTATATTCTTAGGCGTTTAATATGGGGTGTTGAGTCCACTTCGTTGAGCAAGGAGTAGCTCTTGTCTATTACATATTTGGCTTATGGAACGGTATCTGTGCTCATTTCAATGTCTGGTTTTATGCAGCACCCCAACTCACCTTTCCCCTTAAGCAAGCATAAGTTGGTGTTCTACATTTGAGACCCTACTCTGTTTTGTAATTCAGTTCCTGTGTAGCCAAGTTTACATTCCGTGTATTAGTGATATCTTATGATGTTTCTATTTCTGTGTGACTTATTTCACTTAGAATCATCGTACCTAAATCCACTCATTATGCTGCTACGGGCCTGATGACATAGATTTCATTGCTGAGTGATATTGCATTGTACGTAAGTACCACAACTTCTTTATCCATTTTTCGCTTTCTGTGATATTGAACTTGTACCGTAAACAAGGTTCTTGTAAACAGAGCCGTCCCAAACTTTGGGGTGGCTGTGTCTTTTTGATTTTAATTTCCCTAAGCTATAGGACCATAAGTGGAAGTGCCGTAGGCTCTCTTGCTTTGTTTTTTGGATGTTACAGGAAACACCATACACTTCTCCAGAGTGGCTGTTGGCAATTTACATCCCGCCCATCAGGATAACAAGGCTCCCAGTTCTCCATGGCCTGTCCTGCCTTTCTGGATTTTACACTTTTTTCAGATGACCCTTTTGACTGGGGGGCAGTGAGACTTCATTGTAGTGCAGATTTCCTTTGCAAGCTTGCTTGGTTGGCCAAAAAGGGCGTATGCGTTTTTTCCTGAATATATTCAGGTAAAAACGCATACGCCCTTTTTGGCCAAGTGCATCATTGTGGACGTTCTGCCTCTTTTCCTATGCTTTACATGCAATTCCAGTCTACCTCCTGAAATCGGTTTCCTGCAATTCTGCCCCGCTTTCAAGTCCTCTTGGCAGCCTTACTTCAATATATTTTTGGATGATAGCTGTCATTTATAACTCTGCAGGTTTGTGAATGACAGTGCCCCTGAGCTCCTTTCTTCAACTCGCTTTCTTGTGAGGTGGCCACAACACCGCAGGATTGCTTCAGGCCCTAGTGTGGTTCCGGCATGGCACGCTGAGCCTTTGGTTAATTCCTCTTCCTGGTGGGAAATGAGAGTTAAATTTGCCCGTCCAGACACCTCCAGCTAGTCTCTCATGGGTTCTCCCTTTTCCTGTTCATTTTCCGCAGAAATTGCAAACTGGGCCAAACAGGAGGTTAAAGGCACTGACTCTCCAAGTGGGCAGAGTGTTAGTAAAGCATCTGGAATGTTGCACCCGAGTACCAGGGGACAAAAACTGAGACACATTTGAACACGTTTCCCGATCACACGGTGGATCATACTCTAGGTTCCACATGCATGTTTTATCTGAAGGAAGAATCCCTTAAACCTGGAGAGTTGAGAGCCATGGAATGGGTACCATGCAATATGACTTCAAAGGGTCTGCATTTGCTCACCGAACCTCACCAAACCTATCACTGCTGCATTTATGCTGCTGTACACTTTCTTGATTCTCTTTCGGAGACATATAAATCCATAGGTATTGAGATTCTAACCAGTCAGGTATATTCTTAGGCGTTTATTATGTGGCGTTGTGTCCACTTCGTTGAGAAAGGAGTAGCTCTTGTCTATTACATATTTGGCTTATGGAACGGTATCTGTGCTCATTTCAATCACTGGTTTTATGCTGCACCCGAACTCACCTTTCCCCTTAAGCAAGCATAAGTTGGTTTTCTGCGTTTGAGACCCTGTTCTGTTTTGTAATTCAGTTCCTGTGTAGCCAAGTTTACATTCCGTGTATTAGTGATATCTTATGATGTATCTTTTTCTTTGTGACTTATTTCACTTAAAATCATCGTACCTGAATCCACTCATTATGCTGCTACGGGCCTGATGACATAGATTTCATTGCTGAGTGATATTGCATTGTACGTAAGTACCATAACGTCTTTACACATTTTTCCCTTTCTGTGATATTGAACTTGTACCATAAACGAGGTTTTTGTAAACAGAGCCGGCCCAAACTTTGTTGTGGCTGTGTCTTTTTTGATTTTAATTTCCCTAAGCTATAGGCCCATAAGTGGAAGTGCCCTAGGCTCTGTTGCTTTGCTTTTTGGATGTTTCAGGAAACACCACACATTTCTCTTGAGTGGCTGTTGGCAATTTACATCCCACCCATCAGCATAACAAGGCTCCCAGTTCTCCATGGCCTGTCCTGACTTTCTGGATTTTACACTTTTTTCAGATGGCCCTTTTGACTGGGGGGCAGTGAGACTTCATTGTAGTGCAGATTTCCTTTGCAAGCTTGCTTAGTTGTCCAAAAAGGGCGTATGCATTTTTTCCTGAACATATTCAGAAAAAACGCATACACACTTTTTGGCCAAGTGCATCATTGTGGACGTTCTGCCTCTTTTCCTATGCTTTAAATGCAATTCCAGTCTACCTCCTGAAATCGGTTTCCTGCAATTCTGCCCCGCTTTCAAGTCCTCTTGGCAGCCTTACTTCAATATATTTTTGGATGATAGCTGTCATTTATAACTCTGCATGTTTGTGAATGACAGTGCACCTGAGCTCCTTTCTTCAACTCGCTTTCTTGTGAGCTGGCCACAACACCGCAGGATTGCTTCAGGCCCTAGTGTGGTTCCGGCACGGCATGGTGGGACTTGGGTTAATTCCTCTTCCTGGTGGGAAATGAGAGTTAAGTTTGCCCGTCCAGACACCTCCAGCTAGTCTCTCATTGGTTCTCCCTATTCCTGTTCATTTTCTGCAGAAATTGCAAACTGGGCCAAACAGGTGGTTAAAGGCACTGACTCTCCAAGTGGGGAGAGTGTTAGTAAAGCGTCTGGAATGTTGCACCCGAGTACCAGGGGACAAAAACTGAGACACATTTGAACACGTTTCCTGATCACACGGTGGAACATACTCTGGGTTCCACATGCATGTTTTAACTGAAAGAAGAATCCCTTAAACCTGGAGAGTTGAGACCCATGGAATGGGTACCGTGCAATATGACTTCAAAGGGTCTGCATTTGCTCACCGAACCTCACCAATCCTATCACTGCTGCGTTTATGCCGCTTTACACACGCTTGATTCTATTTCGGAGACATACAAATCCATAGGTTTTAAGATTCTTACTAGTCAGGTATATTCTTAGGCGTTTAATATGGGGTGTTGAGTCCACTTCGTTGAGCAAGGAGTAGCTCTTGTCTATTACATATTTGGCTTATGGAATGGTATCTGTGCTCATTTCAATCTCTGTTTTTATGTAGCACCCCAACTCACCTTTCCCCTTAAGCAAGCATAAGTTGGTGTTCTACATTTGAGACCCTATTCTGTTTTGTAATTCAGTTCCTGTGTAGCCAAGTTTACATTCCATGTATTAGTGATATCTTATGATGTTTCTTTTTCTGTGTGACTTATTTCACTTAGAATCATCGTACCTGAATCCACTCATTATGCTGCTACGGGCCTGATGACATAGATTTCATTGCTGAGTGATATTGCATTGTACGTAAGTACCACAACTTCTTTATCCATTTTTCGCTTTCTGTGATATTGAACTTGTACCGTAAACAAGGTTCTTGTAAACAGAGCCGTCCCAAACTTTGGGGTGGCTGTGTCTTTTTGATTTTAATTTCCCTAAGCTATAGGACCATAAGTGGAAGTGCCCTAGGCTCTCTTGCTTTGCTTTTTGGATGTTTCAGGAAACACCATACAATTCTCCAGAGTGGCTGTTGGCAATTTACATCCCGCCCATCAGGATAACAAGGCTCCCAGTTCTCCATGGCCTGTCCTGCCTTTCTGGATTTTACACTTTTTTCAGATGGCCCTTTTGACTGGGGGGCAGTGAGACTTCATTGTAGTGCAGATTTCCTTTGCAAGCTTGCTTGGTTGGCCAAAAAGGGCGTATGCGTTTTTTCCTTAATATATTCAGGTAAAAACGCATACGCCCTTTTTGGCCAAGTGCATCATTGTGGACGTTCTGCCTCTTTTCCTATGCTTTACATGCAATTCCAGTCTACCTCCTGAAATCGGTTTCCTGCAATTCTGCCCCGCTTTCAAGTCCTCTTGGCAGCCTTACTTCAATATATTTTTGGATGATAGCTGTCATTTATAACTCTGCAGGTTTGTGAATGACAGTGCCCCTGAGCTCCTTTCTTCAACTCGCTTTCTTGTGAGGTGGCCACAACACCACAGGATTGCTTCAGGCCCTAGTGTGGTTCCGGCATGGCACGCTGAGCCTTTGGTTAATTCCTCTTCCTGGTGGGAAATGAGAGTTAAATTTGCCCGTCCAGACACCTCCAGCTAGTCTCTCATGGGTTCTCCCTCTTCCTGTTCATTTTCCGCAGAAATTGCAAACTGGGCCAAACAGGAGGTTAAAGGCACTGACTCTCCAAGTGGGCAGAGTGTTAGTAAAGCATCTGGAATGTTGCACCCGAGTACCGGGGGACAAAAACTGAGACACATTTGAACACGTTTCCCGATCACACGGTGGATCATACTCTAGGTTCCACATGCATGTTTTATCTGAAGGAAGAATCCCTTAAACCTGGAGAGTTGAGACCCATGGAATGGGTACCATGCAATATGACTTCAAAGGGTCTGCATTTGCTCACCGAACCTCACCAAACCTATCACTGCTGCATTTATGCTGCTGTACACTTTCTTGATTCTCTTTCGGAGACATATAAATCCATAGGTATTGAGATTCTAACCAGTCAGGTATATTCTTAGGCGTTTATTATGGGGCGTTGTGTCCACTTCGTTGAGAAAGGAGTAGCTCTTGTCTATTACATATTTGGCTTATGGAACGGTATCTGTGCTCATTTCAATCACTGGTTTTATGCTGCACCCGAACTCACCTTTCCCCTTAAGCAAGCATAAGTTGGTTTTCTGCATTTGAGACCCTGTTCTGTTTTGTAATTCAGTTCCTGTGTAGCCAAGTTTACATTCCGTGTATTAGTGATATCTTATGATGTATCTTTTTCTGTGTGACTTATTTCACTTAAAATCATCGTACCTGAATCCACTCATTATGCTGCTACGGGCCTGATGACATAGATTTCATTGCTGAGTGATATTGCATTGTACGTAAGTACCATAACGTCTTTACACATTTTTCCCTTTCTGTGATATTGAACTTGTACCATAAACGAGGTTTTTGTAAACAGAGCCGGCCCAAACTTTGTTGTGGCTGTGTCTTTTTTGATTTTAATTTCCCTAAGCTATAGGCCCATAAGTGGAAGTGCCCTAGGCTCTGTTGCTTTGTTTTTTGGATGTTTCAGGAAACACCACACATTTCTGTTGAGTGGCTGTTGGCAATTTACATCCCACCCATCAGCATAACAAGGCTCCCAGTTCTCCATGGCCTGTCCTGCCTTTCTGGATTTTACACTTTTTTCAGATGGCCCTTTTGACTGGGGGGCAGTGAGACTTCATTGTAGTGCAGATTTCCTTTGCAAGCTTGCTTAGTTGTCCAAAAAGGGCGTATGCATTTTTTCCTGAACATATTCAGAAAAAACGCATACACACTTTTTGGCCAAGTGCATCATTGTGGACGTTCTGCCTCTTTTCCTATGCTTTAAATGCAATTCCAGTCTACCTCCTGAAATCGGTTTCCTGCAATTCTGCCCCGCTTTCAAGTCCTCTTGGCAGCCTTACTTCAATATATTTTTGGATGATAGCTGTCATTTATAACTCTGCATGTTTGTGAATGACAGTGCACCTGAGCTCCTTTCTTCAACTCGCTTTCTTGTGAGCTGGCCACAACACCGCAGGATTGCTTCAGGCCCTAGTGTGGTTCCGGCACGGCATGGTGAGACTTGGGTTAATTCCTCTTCCTGGTGGGAAATGAGAGTTAAGTTTGCCCGTCCAGACTCCTCCAGCTAGTCTCTCATTGGTTCTCCCTATTCCTGTTCATTTTCTGCAGAAATTGCAAACTGGGCCAAACAGGAGGTTAAAGGCACTGACTCTCCAAGTGGGGAGAGTGTTAGTAAAGCGTCTGGAATGTGGCACCCGAGTACCAGGGGACAAAAACTGAGACACATTTGAACACGTTTCCCGATCACACGGTGGATCATACTCTGGGTTCCACATGCATGTTTTAGCTGAAGGAAGAATCCCTTAAACCTGGAGAGTTGAGACCCATGGAATGGGCAATATGCAATATGACTTCAAAGGCTCTGCATTTGCTCACCGAACCTCACCAGTCCTATCACTGTTGCGTTTATGCCACTGTACACACGCTTGATTCTCTTTCGGAGACATATAAATCCATAGGTTTTAAGATTCTTACTAGTCAGGTATAGTCTTAGGCATTTAATATGGGGTGTTGAGTCCACTTCGTTGAGCAAGGAGTAGCTCTTGTCTATTACATATTTGGCCTATGGAACCGTATCTGTGCTAATTTCAATGTCTGGTTTTATGCAGCACCCCAACTCACCTTTCCCCTTAAGCAAGCATAAGTTGGTTTTCTACATTTGAGACCCTGTTCTCTTTTGTAATTCAGTTCCTGTGTAGCCAAGTTTACATTCAATGTATTAGTGATATCTTATGATGTTTCTTTTTCTGTGTGACTTATTTCACTTAGAATCATCTTTCCTGAATCCCGTCATTATGCTGCTACAGGCCTGATGACATAGATTTCATTGCTGTGTGACATTGCATTGTACGTAAGTACCAGAAATTCTTTATGCATTTTTCGTTTTCTGCGATATTGAACTTGTACCGTAAACGAGGTTCTTGTAAACAGAGCCGTCCCAAACTTTGGGGTGGCTGTGTCTTTTTAAGTTTAATTTCCCTAAGCTATAGGACCCTAAGTGGAAGTGCCCTAGGCTCTGTTGCTTTGTTTTTTAGATGTTACAGGAAACACCATACACTTCTCCAGGGTGGCTCTTGGCAATTTACATCCCGCCAATCAGCATGACAAGGCTCCCAGTTCTCCATGGCCTGTCCTGCCTTTCTGGATTTTACATTTTTTTCAGATGGCCCTTTTGACTGGGGGGCAGTGAGACTTCATTGTAGTGCAGATTTCCTTTGCAAGCTTGCTTGGTTGGCCAAAAAGTGCGTATGCGTTTTTTCCTGAATATATTCAGGAAAAAACGCATATGCCCTTTTTGGCCAAGTGCATCATCGTGGACGTTCTGCCTCTTTTCCTATGCTTTACATGCAATTCCACTCTACCTTCTGAAATCGGTTTCCCGCAATTCTACTCCGCTTTCAAGTCCTCTTGGCAGCCTTACTTCAATATATTTTTGGATGATAGCTGTCATTTATAACTCTGCAGTTTTCTGAATGACAGTGCCGCTGAGCTCCTTTCTTCAACTCGCTTTCTTGTGAGCTGGCCGCAACACCGCAGGATTGCTTCAGGCCCCAGTGTGGTTCCATCATGGCACGCTAAGCCTTTTGCTTAATTCCTCTTCCTGGTGGGAAATGAGAGTTAAATTTACCCGTCCAGACACCTCCAGCTAGTCTCTCATTGGTTCTCCCTATTCCTGTTCATTTTCCGCAGAAATTGCAAACTGGGCCAAACAGGAGGTTAAAGGCACTGACTCTCCAAGTGGGGAGAGTGTTAGTAAAGCGTCTGGAATGTTGCACCCGATTACCAGGGGACAAAAACTGAGACACATTTGAACACATTTCCTGATCACACGGTGGAACATACTCTGGGTTCCACATGCATGTTTTAACTGAAAGAAGAATCCCTTAAACCTGGAGAGTTGAGACCCATGGAATGGGTACCGTGCAATATGACTTCAAAGGGTCTGCATTTGCTCACCGAACCTCACCAATCCTATCACTGTTGCGTTTATGCCACTGTACACACGCTTGATTCTCTTTCGGAGACATATAAATCCATAGGTTTTAAGATTCTTACTAGTCAGGTATAGTCTTAGGCGTTTAATATGGGGTGTTGAGTCCACTTCGTTGAGCAAGGAGTAGCTCTTGTCTATTACATATTTGTCTTATGGAACGGTATCTGTGCTAATTTCAATCTCTGGTTTTATGCAGCACCCCAACTCACCTTTCCCCTTAAGCAAGCATAAGTTGGTTTTCTACATTTGAGACCCTGTTCTCTTTTGTAATTCAGTTCCTGTGTAGCCAAGTTTACATTCCGTGTAGTAGTGATATCTTATGATGTTTCTTTTTCTGTGTGACTTATTTCACTTAGAATCATCGTACCTGAATCCCCTCATTATGCTGCTACGGGCCTGATGACATAGATTTCATTGCTGAGTGATATTGCATTGTACGTAAGTACCACAACTTCTTTATCCATTTTTCGCTTTCTGTGATATTGAACTTGTACCGTAAACGAGGTTCTTGTAAACAGAGCCGTCCCAAACTTTGGGGTGGCTGTATCTTTTTGATTTTAATTTCCCTATGCTATAGGACCATAAGTGGAAGTGCCCTAGGCTCTCTTGCTTTGTTTTTTAGATGTTTCAGGAAACACCATACACTTCTCCAGAGTGTCTGTTGGCAATTTACATCCCGCCCATCAGCATAACAAGGCTCCTTTTTCCCCATGGCCTGTTTTGCCTTTCTGGATTTTACACTTTTCTCAGATGGCCCTTTAGACCGGGGGGAAGTGACACTTCATAGTAGTTCGGATTTCCATTGCAAGCTTGCTTGGTTTGCCAAAAAGGGCGTATGTGTTTTTTCCTGAATATATTCAGGAACAAACTCATACGCCCTTTTTTGCCAAGTGCATCATTGTCGATGTTCTGCCTCTTTTCCTATGCTTTAAATGCAAATCCAGTCTACCTCCTGAAATCGGTTTCCTGAAATTCTGCCCAACTTCAAGTCCTCTTCACAGCCTTACTTCAATATATTTTTGGACGTTATCTGTCATTTATAACTCTGCAGGTTTGTGAATTACAGGGCCCCTGAGTTCCTTTCTTCAACTCGCTTTCTTGTGAGCTGGCCGCAAACCCGCAAGAGTGCTTCAGGCCCTAATCTGCTTCAGGCCCTAATCTGCTTCTGGCAGGGCACGCTGAGCCTTTGGTTAATTCCTCTTCCTGGTGGGAAATGAGTGTTAAATATGCCCGTCCAGACACCTACCTCACTCTCAACCCCTTGGTGATGTGGGTCCTCTGGTTTGTGGCCACCTTTGCTGGGTTCCTCACCTTTCGATGATGTGGCCCCACTAGTGTGAGGACACTCCTGCCTGGTTCTCATCCACGTGGTTATGTGGACCCCCTGGTGAGAGTCTGTTCCTGGCTGTGTTCCTCACCCTTCTGTGAGGGAGACCCTCTGCTGATAGGTCACTCCTGCATGGCTGGCACACATTGCCTTGTGGTGGCACACAGTCAGCCATGTGGTGGCAGTTGGAGCGTGCTGGGAATCTCCTCCCCCCGGTGATGAGGGCCCTCTTGGGTCAGGCCCTAACTGCTGGGCTCACCAACTTTTCTTAGTGAGCCCAGTGATGCTTTGGCACTCCTCTTAGGATCCCATCTCCATGGGGATGTGGGCCTTCTGCTCTGAGGTCCCAACGGCTGGGTTGTTCACATTTTCATGATGTGGGCTCTCTGGTGTTAGTTCACAGAGGCCTGGATCCCATAGCCTCTGTGCTCTTGGCCGCCTGCTGGGAGGTTCCAACTGCTGGATTCCTCACTTTTTTAATTTTTTGGGCCCTCTGTTGTGAGGATCCTCCTGCCTGTCTCACTCCCAGCCCCTTCGTGATGTGTGTCGTCTGGTTTGAGGCCACATGTGCTGGGTTCCTCACCTTTCGATGATGTGGGACCAATGGTCTTAGGAGACTCCTGCCTGGTTCACATCCCCTTGGTGATGTGGGCCCTCTGTTGAGAGTCTGATCCTGGCTGGGTTCCTCACCCATCTGTGAGGTGGGCCGTCTGCTGTGAGGTCACTCCTGCCTGGCTTGCTCACCACGCCTTGTGGACATGAGCCCTCTGGTGGCACTTGGAGCCTGCTGGGAGCCTCCTCCCCTCGGTGATGAGGGCCCTCTGGCGTCAGGCCCTAACTGCTGGGCTCCCCACATTTTGTGATGTGCGCCCAGTGGTGCGAGGACACTCCAGCCAGGTTCACATCCCCATTGGGATGTGGGCCTTCTGCTCTGAGGTCCCAACGCCTGGGTTGCTCACAGTTTCATGATGTGGGCTCTCTGCTGTTAGTTCACTCCTGTCTGCATCCCATAGCTTCTGTGCTCTCGACCGCCTGCTGGGAGGTTCCAACTGCTGGATTCCTCACCTTTCTTATTCTTTGGGCCCTCTGTTTTTAGGCTACTCCTACCTGCCTCACTTCCATCCCCTTTGTGATGTATGTCCTCTGATATGAGGCCGCATGTGCTGGGTTCCTCACTTTTCGATGATGTGGCCCCACTGTTGGGAGGACAGTCCTGACTGGTTCCCATCCCCTTGGTGTTGTGGACCCTCTGGCGAGGGTCTCATCCTGCCTCGGTTCCTCACCCTTCTGTCAGATAGGCCCTCTGCTGTGAGGTCACTACTGCCTGGCTGGCGCATGCCACCTTGTAGACGTGGGCCCTCTGTTGGCAGTTGGAACCTGCTGGGAGTCTCCTCCCCTCTGTTATGAGGGCCCCCTGGCGTCAGGCCCTAACTGCTGGGCTCCTAACATTTTCTGATATGTGCTAAGTGGTGCGAGGCCACTCCTGCCAGGTTCCCATCCCAATGGGGATGTGGGCCTTCTGTTCTGAGGTCCCAACAGCTGGGCTGCTCACAGGTTCATGATGTGGGCCCTCTGCTGTGAGTTCACTGCGGCCTGGATCCCATAGCCTCGGTGCTCTGGGCCGCTTGCTGGGAGGTTCCAACTGCTGGATTCCTCAACTTTTATATTTTATGGACCCTGTGTTGTGAGGCCGGTCCTGCCAGCCTAATTCTGAACCCCTTGGTGATGTGGTTCCTCTGGTTTGAGGACACATGTGCTGGGATCCTCACCTTTCGATGATGTTGTCCCACTGGTGTGGGGACACTCCTGCCTGGTTCCCATCCCCTTGGTGAAGTGGGCCCTCTGGTGTGAGGCTGATCCTGACTGGGTTCGTCACACATCTCTGAGGTGGGCCCTCTGCTGTGAGGTCATTCGTGCCTGGTTGGCACACATCACCTTGGCGACGTCAGACCTCTGGTGGCAGTTGGAGCCTGCTGGGAGTCTCATTCCCTTGGTGATGAGGGCCCTCTGGCGTCAGGCCCTAAGTGCTGGTCTCCCAAAATTTTCTGATACGTTCTCAGTGGTGCGAGGACACTCCTACCAGATTTCCATCCCCATGGGGATGTGGGCCTCCTGCTCTGAGGTCCCAATGGCTGGGTTGCTCAGTTTCATGACATGAGCCCTCTTCTGTGAGTTCATGTGGGCTGGATCCCATAGCCTCGGTGCTCTGGGCCGCCTGCTGGGAGGTTTCAACTGCTGGATTACTCACTTTTTTATTCTATGTGCCCACTGTTGTGAGGCTACTCCTGCCTGCCTCACTCCGAGGCCCTTGGTGATGTGGGTCCTCTGGTTTGAGGACACATGTGCTGAGTACCTCACCTTTCGATGATGTGGCCCCACTGGTGTGAAGACACTCCTGCCTGGTTCCCATACCCTTGGTGATGTGGGCCCTCTGGTGAGAGTCTGATGTTGGCTGGGGTTCTCACCCTTCTGTGAGGTGGGAACTCTGCTGTGAGGTAACTGCTGCCTGGCTTGCTCACGTTGCCTTGGCAACGTGAGACCTCAGGTGGCAGTTGGAGCTGCTGGGAATCTCCTCCCCTCAGTTATGAGAGCTCTGGATAAAACACATATGCACTTTTTTGCCAAGTGCATTATTTTCCAAGTTCTGTCTCTTTTCCTATGCTTTAAGAGCGACTCCCCTGTACCTTCTGAAATCGGTTTCCTGCAATTCTGCCCTGCTTTCAAGTCCTCTTGGAAGCCTTACTTCAATATATTTTTGGACCATAACTGTCATTTATAACTCTGCAGGTTTGTGAATTACAGTGCCCCTGAGCTCCTTTTTCAACTCGCTTTCTTGTGAGCTCTCCGCAACACCGCAGGATTGCTTCAGGCCCTAGTGTAGTTCCGGAACGGCATGCTGAGCCTTTGGTTAATTCCTCTTCCTGGTGGGAAATGAGAGTTAAATTTGCCCGTCCTGACTCCTGCAGCTAGTCTCTCATTGGTTCTCCCGATTCCTGTTCATCTTATGCAGAAATTGCAAACTGGGCCAAACAGGAGGTTAAAGGCACTGACTCTCCAAGTGAGGAGAGTGTTAGTAAAGCGTCTGGAATGTTGCACCCGAGTACCAGGGGATGAAAACTGAGACACATTTGACCACATTTGCCGATCACATGGTGGATCATACTCTGGGTTCCACAGGCATGTTTTAGCTGAAGGAAGAATCCCTTAAACCTGGAGAGTTGAGACCCATGGAATGGGTAATATGCAATATGACTTCAAAGGGTCTGCCTTTGCTCACCAAACCTCACCAATCCTATCACTGCTGCGTTTATGCCACTGTACACACGCTTGATTCTCTTTCAGAGACATATAAATCCATAGGTTTCAAGATTCTTACTAGTCAGGTATATTCTTAGGCGTTTAATATGGGGTGTTGAGTCCATTTCGCTGAGCAAGGAGTAGCTCTTGTCTGTTACATATTTGGCTTATGGAACGGTATCTGTGCTTATTTCAATCTCTGGTTTTATGCAGCACCCGAACTTATGTTTCCCTTAAGCAAGCATAAGTTGGTTTTCTACATTTGAGACCCTGTTCTGTTTTGTAATTCAGTTCCTGTGTAGCCAAGTTTACATTCCATGTATTAGTGATATCTTATGATGTTTCTTTTTCTGTGTGACTTATTTCACTTAGAATCATCATACCTGAATCCACTCATTATGCTGCTACGGGCCTGATGACATAGATTTCATTGCTGAGTGATATTGTATTGTACGTAAGTACCACAACTTCTTTATCCATTTTTCGCTTTCTGCGATATTGAACTTGTACCATAAACGAGGTTCTTGTAAACAGAGCCGTCCCAAACTTTGGGATGGCTGTGTCTTTTTGATTTAAATTTCCCTAAGCTATAGGACCATAAGTGGAAGTGCCCTAGGCTCTGTTGCTTTGTTTTTTAGATGTTTCAGGAAACACCATACACTTCTCCAGAGGGGCTGTTGGCAATTTATATACCGCCCATCAGCATAACAAGGCTCCCAGTTCTCCATGGCCTGTCCTGCCTTTCTGGATTTTACACTTTTTTCAGATGGCCCTTTTGACCGGGGGGCAGTGAGACTTCATTGCAGTGCAGATTTCTTTGCAAGCTTGCTTGGTTGGCCAAAAAGGGCGTATGCGTTTTTTCCTGAATATATTCAGGAAAAAACGCATATGCCCTTTTTGGCCAAGTGCATCATTGTGGACGTTCTGCCTCTTTTCCTATGCTTTACATGCAATTCCAGTCTACCTCCTGAAATCGGTTTCCTGCAATTCTGCCCCGCTTTCAAGTCCTCTTGGCAGCCATACTTCAATATATTTTTGGACGATAGCTGTCATTTATAACTCTGCAGGTTTGTGAATTACAGCGCCCCTGAGCTCCTTTCTTCAACTCACTTTCTTTTGGGCTGGCCGCAACACCGCAGGATTGCTTCAGGCCCTAGTGTGGTTCCGTCATGGCACTCTGAGCCTTTGGTTAATTCCTCTTCCTGGTGGGAAATGAGAGTTAAATTTGTCCGCCCAGACACCTCCAGCTAGTCTCTAATTGGTTTTCCCTATTCCTGTTCATCTTACGCAGAAATTGCAAACTGGGCCAAACAGGAGGTTAAAGGCATTGACTCTCCAAGTGGGGAGAATGTTAGTAAAGCGTCTGGAATGTTGCACCCGAGTACCAGGGGACGAAAATTGAGACACATTTGAACACATTTCCCGATCACATGGTGGATCATACTCTGGGTTCCACATGCATGTTTTAGCAGAAGGAAGAATCCCTTAAACCTTGAGAGTTGAGAACCTTGGAATGGGTACCATGCAATATGACTTCAAAGGGTCTGCATTTGCTCACCAAACCTCACCAATCCTATCACTGCTGCGTTTATGCCACTGTACACACGCTTGATTCTCTTTCGGAGACATATAAATCCATAGGTTTTAAGATTTTTACAGGTCAGGTATATTCTTAGGCGTTTAATATTGGGTGTTGAGTCCACTTCGTTGAGCAAGGAGTAGCTCTTGTCTATTATATATTTGGCTTATGGAACGGTATCTGTGCTAATTTCAATCTCTGGTTTTATGCAGCACTCCAACTCACCTTTCCGCTTAAGCAATCATAAGTTGGTTTTCTACATTTGAGACCCTGTTCTGTTTTGTAATTCAGTTCCTGTGTAGCCAAGTTTACATTCCGTGTAGTAGTGATATCTTATGATGTTTCTTTTTCTGTGTGACTTATTTCACTTAGAATCATCGTACCTGAATCCACTCATTATGCTGCTACGGGCCTGATGACATAGTTTTCATCGCTGAGTGATATTGCATTGTACGTAAGTACCACAACTTCTTTATCCATTGTTCGCTTTCTGTGATATTGAGCTTGTACCATAAATGAGGTTCTTGTAAACAGAGCCGTCCCAAACATTAGGTGGCTGTGTCTTTTTGATTTTAATTTCCCTAAGGTATAGGACCATAAGTGGAAGTGCCCTAGGCTCTGTTGCTTTGTTTTTTAGATGTTTCAGGAAACACCATACACTTCTCCAGAGGGGCTGTTGGCAATTTACATCCTACCCATCAGCATAACAAGGCTCCCAGTTCTCCATGGCCTGTCCTGCCTTTCTGGATTTTACACTTTTTTCAGATGGCCCTTTTGACCAGGGGGCAGTGAGACTTCATTTTAGTGCAGATTTCTTTGCAAGCTTGCTTGGTTGGCCAAAAAGGGCGTATGCGTTTTTTCCTGAATATATTCAGGAAAAAACGCATACGTCCTTTTAGGCCAAGTGCATCATTGTGGACATTCTGCCTCTTTTCCTATGCTTTACATGCAAATCCAGTCTACCTCCTGAAATTGGTTTCCTGCAATTCTGCCCCGCTTTCAAGTCCTCTTGGCAGCCTTACTTCAATATATTTTTGGACGATAGCTGTCATTTATACCTCTGCAGGTTTGTGAATGATAGTGCCCCTGAGCTCCTTTCTTCAACTCGCTTTCTTGTGAGCTGGCCACAACACCGCAGGATTGCTTCAGGCCCTAGTGTGTTTCCAGCACGGCATGCTGAGCCTTTGGTTAATTCCTCTTCCAGGTGGGAAATGAGAGTTAAATTTGCCCGTCCAGAAACCTCCAGCTAGTCTCTTATTGGTTCTCCCTATTCCTGTTCATCTTACGCAGATACAGCAAACTGGGCCAACCAGGAGGTTAAAGGCACTGACTCTCGAAGTGGGGAGAGTGTTAGTAAACCGTCTGGAATTTTGCACCCGAGTACCAGGGGACAAAAACTGAGACACATTTGAACACGTTTCCCGATCACACGATGGATCATACTCTGGGTTCCACATGCATGTTTTATCTGAAGGTAGAATACCTTAAACCTGGAGAGTTGAGACCCATGGAATGGGTACCATGCAATATGACTTCAAAGGGTCTGCATTTGCTCAGCGAACCTCACCAATCATATCACTGCTGGGTTTATGCCGCTGTACACACGCTTGGTTCTCTTTCAGAGACATATAAATCCATAGGTTTTAAGATTCTTACTAGTCAGGTATATTCTTAGGCGTTTAATATGGGGTGTTGAGTCCACTTCTTTGACCAAGGAGTAGCTGTTTCTATTACATATTTGGCTTATGGAACGGTGTCTGTGCTAATTTCAATCTCTGGTTTTATGCAGCACCCCAACTCACCTTTCCCCTTAAGCAAGCATAAGTTGGTGTTCTACATTTGAGACCCTGTTCTGTTTTGTAATTCAGTTCCTGTGTAGCCAAGTTTACATTCCATGTATTAGTGATATCTTATGATGTTTCTTTTTCTGTGTGACTTATTTCACTTAGATTCATCGTACCTGAATCGACTCATTATGCTGCTACGGACCTGATGACATAGATTTCATTGCTGAGTGATATTGCATTGTACGTAAGTACCACACCTTCTTTATCCATTTTTCACTTTCTGCGATATTGAACTTGTACCATAAACGAGGTTCTTGTAAACAGAGCCGACCCAAACTTTGGGGTGGCTGTGTCTTTTTGATTTTAATTTCCCTAAGCTATAGGACCATAAGTGGAAGTGCCCTAGGCTCTGTTGCTTTGTTTTTTAGATGTTTCAGGAAACACCATACACTTCTCAAGAGTGGCTGTTGGCAATTTATGTCCCGCCCATCAGCATAACAAGGCTCCCAGTTCTCCATGGCCTGTCCTGCCTTTCTGGATTTTAGACTTTTTTCAGATGGCCCTTTTGACCGGGGCGCAGTGAGACTTCATTGTAGTGCAGATTTCATTTGCAAGCTTGCTTGGTTGGTCAAAAAGGGCGTATGCGTTTTTTCCTGAATATATTCAGGAAAAAACGCATACGCCCTTTTTGGCCAAGTGCATCATTGTGGACGTTCTGCCTCTTTTCCTATGCTTTACATGCAATTCCAGTCTACCTCCTGAAATCGGTTTCCTGCAATTCTGCCCCACTTTCAAGTCCTCTTGGCAGCCTTACTTCAATATATTTTTGGACGATAGCTGTCATTTATAACTCTGCAGGTTTGTGAATTACAGTGTCCCTGAGCTCCTTTCTTCAACTCGCTTTCTTGTGAGCTGGCCGCAACACCGCAGGATTGCTTCAGGCCCTAGTGTGGTTCCGGCATGGCACGCTGAGCCTTTGGTTAATTCCTCTTCCTGGTGGGAAATGAGAGTTAAATTTGCCCTTCCAGACACCTCCTGCTAGTCTCTCATTGGTTCTCCCTATTCCTGTTCATCTTCGGCAGAAATTGCAAACTGGGCCAAACAGGAGGTTAAAGGCACTGACTCTCCAAGTGGGGAGAGTGTTAGTAAACCGTTTGGAATGTTGCACTCGAGTACCAGGGGACGAAAACTGAGACACATTTGAACACGTTTCCGGATCACACGGTGGATCATACTCTGGGTTCCACATGCATGTTTTAGCTGAAGGAAGAATCCCTTAAACCTGGAGAGTGAGACCCATGGAATGGGTGCCATGCAATATGACTTCAAAGGGTCTGCATTTGATCACCGATCCTCACCAATCCTATCACTGCTACGTTTATGCCACTTTACACACGCTTGATTCTCTTTTGGAGACATATAAATCCATAGGTTTTAAGCTTCTTACTAGTCAGCTATATTCTTAGGCGTTTAATATGGGGTGTTGAGTCCACTTCGTTGAGCAAGGAGTAGCTCTTGTCTATTACATATTTGGCTTATGGAACGGTATCTGTGCTAATTTCAATCTCTGGTTGTATGCAGCACCCCAACTCACCTTTTCCCTTAAGCAAGCATAAGTTGGTTTTCTACATTTGAGACCTTGTTCTGTTTTGTAATTCAGTTCCTGTGTAGCCAAGTTTACATTCCGTGTATTATTGATATCTTATGATGTTTCTTTTTCTGTGTGACTTATTTCACGTAGAATCATCGTACCGGAATCCACTCATTATGCTGCTACAGGACTGATGACATAGATTTCATTGCTGAGTGATATTGCGTTGTACGTAAGTACCACAAATTCTTTATCCATTTTTCGCTTTCTGTGATATTGAACTTGTACCGTAAACGAGGTTCATGTAAACAGAGCCATCCAAAACTTTGGGGTGGCTGTGTCTTTTTGATTTTAATTTCCCTAATCTAAAGGACCATAAGTGGAAGTGCCCTATGCTCTGTTGCTTTGTTTTTTGGATGTTTCAGGAAACACCATACACTTCTCCAGAGTGGCTTTTGGCAATTTACATCCCGCCCCTCAGCATAACAAGGTTCCCAGTTCTCCATGGCCTGTCCTGTCTTTCTGGATTTTACACTATTTTCAGATGGCCCTTTTGACCGGGGGCAGTGAGACTTCATTGTAGTGCAGATTTCCTTTGCAAGCTTGCTTGGTTGGCCAAAAAGGGCGTATGCGTTTTTTCCTGAATATATTCAGGAAAAAACGTATACGCCCTTTTTGGCCAAGTGCATCATTGTGGACGTTCTGCCTCTTTTCCTATGCTTTACATGCAATTCCAGTCTACCTCCTGAAATCGATTTCCTGCAATTCTGTCCCGCTTTCAAGTCCTCTTGGCAGCCTTACTTCAATATATTTTTGGACGATAGCTGTCATTCATAACTCTGCAGGTTTGTGAATGAGAGTGCCCCTGAGCTCCTTTCTTCAACTCGCTTTCTTGTGAGCTGGGCGCAACACCGCAGGATTGCTTCAGGCCCTAATGTGGTTCCGGCATGACACGCTGAACCTTTGGTTAATTCCTCTTCCTGGTTGGAAATGAGAGTTAAGTTTGCCCGTCCAGACACCTCAAGCTAGTCTCTCATTGGTTCTCTCTATTCCTGTTCATTTTCCGCAGAAATTGCAAACTGGGCCAAACAGGAGGTTAAAGCCACTGACTCTCCAAGTGGGGAGACTGTTAGTAAAGCGTCTGGAATGTTGCACCCAAATACCAGGGGACGAAAACTGAGACACATTTGAACACATTTCCCGATCACATGGTGGATCATACTCTGGGTTCCACATGCATGTTTTAGCTGAAGGAAGAATCCCTTGTATCTGGAGAGTTGAGGCACACGGAATGGGTACCATGCAATATGACTTCAAAGGGTCTGCATTTGCTCACCGAACCTCACCAATCCTATCACTGCTGCATTTATGCTGCTGTACACACGCTTGATTCTCTTTCGGAGACATATAAATCCATAGGTTTTAAGATTCTTACTAGTCAGGTATATACTTAGGCGTTTAATATGGGGTGTTGAGTGCACTTCGTTGAGGTAGGAGTAGCTCTTGTCTATTACATATTTGGCTAATGGAACGGTATCTGTGCTAATTTCAATCTCTGGTTTTATGCAGCACCCCAACTCACCTTTCCCCTTAAGCAAGCATAAGTTGGTTTTCTGCATTTGAGACACTATTCTGTTTTGTAATTCAGTTCCTGTGTAGCCAAGTTTAGATTCCGTGTAGTAGTGATATCTTATGATGTATCTTTTTCTGTGTGACTTATTTCACTTAGAATCATCGTACCTGAATCCACTCATTATGCTTCCACGGGCCTGATGACATAGATTTTATTGCTGAGTGGTATTGCATTGTACGTAAGTACCACAACTTCTTTATCCATTTCTCGCTTTCTGTGTTATTGAACTTGTACCATAAACGAGGTTCTTGTAAACAGAGCCGTCCCAAACTTTGGGGTGGCTGTGTCTTTTTGATTTTAATTTCCCTAAGGTATAGGACCATAAGTGGAAGTGCCCTAGGCTCTGTTGCTTCGTTTTTTAGATGTTTCAGGAAACACCATACACTTTTCCAGAGTGGCTGTTGGCAATTTACATCCCGACCATCAGCATAACAAAGCTCCCAGTTCTCCATGGCCTGTCGTGCCTTTCTGGATTTTACACTTTTTTCAGATGGCCCTTTTGACCGGGGGGCAGTGAGACTTCATTGTAGTGCAGATTTCCTTTGCAAGCTTTCTTGGTTGGCCAAAAAGTGCGTATGCGTTTTTTCCTGAATATATTCAGGAAAAAATGCATACGCCCTTTTTGGCCAAGTGCATCATTGTGGACGTTCTGCCTCTTTTCCTATGCTTTAAATGCAATTCCAGTCTACCTCCTGAAATCGATTTCCTGCAATTTTGAGCCGCTTTCAAGTCCTCTTGGCAGCCTTACTTCAATATGTTTTTGGATGATAGCTGTCATTTATAACTCTGCAGGTTTGTGAATTACAGTGCCCCTGAGCTCCTTTCTTCAACTCGCTTTCTTGTGAGCTGGCCGCAGTACCGCAGGATTGCTTCAGGCCCTCGTGCGGTTCCAGCACAGCACGCTGATCTTTTGGTTAATTCCTCTTCCTGGTGGGAAATGAGAGTTAAATTTGCCCGTCCAGACACCTCAAGCTAGTCTCTCATTGGTTCTCCCAATTCCTGTACATTTTCCGCAGAAATTGCAAACTGGGCCAAACAGGAGGTTAAAGGCACTGACTCTCCAAGTGGGGAGAGTGTTAGTAAAGCGTCTGGAATGTTGCACCCGAGTACCAGGGGATGAAAACTGAGACACATTTGAACACGTTTCCCGATCACACGGTGGATCATACTCTGGGTTCCACATGCATGTTTTATCTGAAGGAAGAATCCCTTAAACCTGGAGAGTTGAGACCCATGGAATGGGTACCATGCAATATGACTTCAAAGGGTGTGCATTTGCTCACCGAACCTCACCAATCCTATCACTGCTGCATTTATGCCGCTGTACACACGCTTGATTGTCTTTCGGAGTCATATAAATCCATAAGTTTTAAGATTCTTACAAGTCAGGTATATTCTTAGGCGTTTAATATGGGGTGTTGAGTCCACTTGGTTGAGCAAGGAGTAGCTCTTGTCTATTACATATTTGGCTTATGGAACGGTATCTGTGCTAATTTCAATCTCTGGTTTTATGCAGCACCCCAACTCACCTTTCCCCTTAAGCAAGCATAAGTTGGTTTTCTACATTTGAGACCCTGTTCTGTTTTGTAATTCAGTTCCTGTGTAGCCAAGTTTACATTCCGTGTATTAGTGATATCTTATGATGTTTCATTTTCTTTGTGACTTATTTCACTTAGAATCATCGTACCTGAATCCACTCATTATGCTGCTACTGGCCTGATGACAAAGATTTCATTGCTGAGTGATATTGCATTGTACGTAAGTACCACAAATTTTTTATCCATTTTTCTCTTTCTGGGATATTGAACTTGTACCGTAAACGAGGTTCTTGTAAACAGAGCCATCCCAAATTTTGGTGTGGCTGTGTCTTTTTGATTTTAATTTCCCTAAGCTATAGGACCATAAGTGGAAGTGACCTAGGCTCTGTTGCTTGTATTTAGATATTTCAGGAAACACCATACACTTCTCCAGAGTGGCTGTTGGCAATTTACATCTCGCCCATCAGCATAACAAGGCTCCCAGTTCTCCATGGCCTGTCCTGCCTTTCTGGATTTTACACTTTTTTCAGATGGCCCCTTTGACTGCAGGGAAGTGAGACTTCATTTTAGTGCAGATATCATTTGCAAGCTTGCTTGGTTTGCCAAAAAGCACGTATGCGTTTTTTCCTAAATATATTCTGGAAAAAACGCATACGCCCTCTTTCGCCAAGTGCATCATTGTGGACGTTCTGCCTCTTTTCCTATGCTTTACATGCAGTTCCAGTCTACCTCCTGAAATCGGTTTCCTGCAATTCTGCCCCGCTTTCAAGTCCAATTGGCAGCCTTACTTCAATATATTTCTGGACGATAGCTGTCATTTATAACTCTGCATGTTTGTGAATTACAGTGCCCCTGAGCTCCTTTCTTCAACTCGCTTTCTTGTGAGCTGGCTGCAACACCGCAGGATTGCTTCAGGCCCTAGTGTGGTTCCAGCATGGCACGCTGAGCCTTTGGTTAATTCCTCTTTCTGGTGGGAAATGAGAGTTAAATTTGCCCATCCAGACACCTCCAGCTAGTCTCTCATTCGTTCTCCCTATTCCTGTTCATTTTCCGCAGAAATTGCAAACTGGGCCAAACAGGAGGTTAAAGGCACTGACTCTCCAAGTGGGGAGAGTGTTAGTAAAGCGTCTGGAATGTTGCACCCGAGTACCAGCGGACGAAAACTGAGACGCATTTGAACACATTTCCCGATCACACAGTGGATCATACTCTGGGTTCCACATGCATGTTTTAGCTGAAGGAAGAATACTTATACCTGGAGAGTTGAGACCCATGGAATGGGTACCATGCAATGTGACTTCGAAGGGTCTGCATTTTCTCACCGAACCTCACCAATCTTATCACTGCTGCGTTTATACCGCTATACACACGCTTGATTCTTTTTTGGAGACATATAAATCCATAGGTTTTAAGATTCTTACTAGTCAGGTATATTCTTAGGCGTTTAATATGGCATCTTGAGTCCACTTCGTTGAACAAGGAGTAGCTGTTGTCTATTACATATTTGGCTTATGGAATGGTATCTGTGTCAATTTCAATCTCTGGTTTCATGCAGCACCCCAACTCACCATTCCACTTAAGCAAGCATAGGTTGGTTTTCTACATTTGAGACCCTGTTCTGTTTTGTAATTCAGTTCCTTTGTAGCCAAGTTTACATTCCGTGTAGTAGTGATATCTTATGATGTTTGTTTTTCTGTGTGACTTATTTCACTTAGAATCATCGTACCTGAATCCACTCATTATGCTGCTGCGGGCCTGATGACATAGATTTCATTGCTGAGTGATATTGCATTGGACGTAAGTACCACATCTTCTTTATCCATTTTTTGCTTTCTGCGATATTGAACTTGTCCCGTAAACGAGGTTCTTGTAAACAGAGCCGTTCCAAACTTTCGGGTGGCTGTCTCTTTTTGATTTTAATTTCCCTAAGTTATAGGACCATAAGTGAACGTGCCCTAGGCTCTGTTGCTTTGTTTTTTAGATGTTTCAGGAAACACCATACACTTCTCCAGAGTGGGTTTTGGCAAATTACATCCCGCCCATCAGCATAACAAGGCTCCCAGTTCTCCATGGCCTGTCCTGCCTTTCTGGATTTTACACTTTTTTCAGATGGCCCTTTTGACCGGGGGGTAGTGAGACTTCATTGTAGTGCAGATTTCCTTTACAAGCTTGCTTGGTTGGCCAAAAAGTGCGTATGCGTATTTTCCTGAATATATTCAGGAAAAAACGCATATGCACTTTTTGGCCTAGTGCATCATTCTGGACGTTCTGCCTCATTTCCTATGCTTTAAATGCAATTCCAGTCTACCTCCTGAAATTGGTTTCCTGCAATTCCGCCCCGCTATCAAGTCCTCTTGGCAGCCTTACTTCAATATATTTTTGGATGATAGCTGTCATTGATAACTCTGCAGGTTTGTGAATGACAGTGCACCTGAGCTCCTTTCTTCAACTCGCTTTCTTGTGAGCTGGCCGCAACACCGCAGGATTGCTTCAGGCCCTAGTGTGGTTCCAGCACAGCACGCTGATCTTTTGGTTAATTCCTCTGCCTGGTGGGAAATGAGAGTTAAATTTGCCCGTCCAGACACCTCCAGCTAGTCTCTCATTGGTTATCCCTATTCCAGTTCATCTTACGCAGAAATTGCAAACTGGGCCAAACAGGAGGTTAAAGGCACTGACTCTCCAAGTGGGGAGAGTGTTAGTAAAGCGTCTGGAATGTTGCACCCGAGTACCACGGGATGAAAACTGAGACACATTTGAACACGTTTCCCGATCACACGGTGGATCATACTCTGGGTTCCACATGCATGATTTAGCTGAAGGAAGAATCCCTTAAACCTGGAGAGTTGAGACCCATGGAATGGGTACCATGCAATATGACTTCAAAGGGTCTAAATTTGCTCACCGAACCTCACCAATCCTATCACTGCTGCGTTTATGCCGCTGTACACATGCTTGATTCTCTTTCAGAGACATATAAATCCATAGGTTTTAAGATTATTACTAGTCAGGTATATTCTTAGGCGTTTAATATGGGGTGTTGAGTCCACTTCGTTGAGCAAGGAGTAGCTCTTGTCTATTACATATTTGGCTTATGGAACGGTATCTGTGCTAATTTCAATCTCTGGTTTTTTGCAGCACCCCAACTCACCTTTCCCCTTAAGCAAGCATAAGTTGGTTTTCTACATTTGAGACCATATTCTGTTTTGTAACTCAGTTCCTGTGTAGCCAAGTTTACATTCCGTGTAGTAGTGATATCTTTTGACGTTTCTTTTTCTATGTGACTTATTTCACTTAGAATCATCGTACCTGAATCCAGTCATTATGCTGCTACGGGCCAGATGACATAGATTTCATTGCTGAGTGATATTGCATTGTACGTAGGTACCACAACTTCTTTATCCATTTTTCACTTTCTGCGATATTGAAGTTGTACCGTAAACGAGGTTCTTGTAAACAGAGCAGTCCCAAACTTTGGGGTGGCTGTGTCTTTTTGGTTTTAATTTCCCTAAGCTATAGGACCATAAGTGGAAGTGCCCTAGTCTCTGTTGCTTTGTTTTTTAGATGTTTCAGGAAACACCATACACTTCTCCAGAGTGGCTGTTGGCAATTTACATCCCGCCCATCAGCATAACAAAGCTCCCAGTTCTCCATGGCCTGTCCTGCCTTTCTGGATTTTACACTTTTTTCAGATGGCCCTTTTGACAGGGGGGCAGTGAGACTTCATTGTAGTGCAGATTTCCTTTGCAAGCTTGCTTGGTTGGACAAAAAGTGCGTATGCGTTTTTTCCTGAATATATTCAGGAAAAAACGCATAGGCCCTTTCTGACCCAGTGCATCGTTGTGGACGTTCTGCCTCTTTTCCTATGCTTTACATGCAATTCCAGTCTACCTCCTGAAATCGGTTTACTGCAATTCTGCCCCGCTTTCAAGTCCTCTTGGCAGCCTTACTTCAATATATTTTTGGACGATAGCTGTCATTTATAACTCTGCAGGCTTGTGAATGACAGTGCCCCTGAGCTCCTTTCTTCAACTAGCTTTCTTGTGAGCTGGCCGCAACACCGCAGGATTGCTTCAGGCCCTAGTGTGGTTCCGGAATGGCACGCTGAGCCTTTGGTTAATTCCTCTTCCTGGTGGGAAATGAGAGTTAAATTTGCCCGTCCAGACACCTCCAGCTAGTCTCTCATTGGTTCTCCCTATTCCTGTTCATTTTCCTCAGAAATTGCAAACTGGGCCAAACAGGAGGTTAAAGCCACTGACTCTCCAAGTGGAGAGAGTGTTAGTAAAGCATCTGGAATGTTGCACCCGAGTACCAGGGGACGAAAACTGAGACACATTTGAACACGTTTCCTGATCACACAGTGGATCATACTCTGGGTTCCACATGCATGTTTTAGCTGAAGGAAGAATCCCTTAAACCTGGAGAGTTGAGACCCATGGAATGTGTGCCATGCAATATGACTTCAAAGGTCTGCATTTGCTCACTGAACCTCACGAATCTTATCACTGCTGCGTTTATGCCGCTGTACACACGCTTGATTCTCCTTCGGAGACATATCAATCCATAGGTTTTAAGATTCTTACTAGTCAGGTATATTCTTAGGCGTTTAATATGGGGTGTTGAGTCCACTTCGTTGAGCAAGGAGTAGCTCTTGTCTTTTAAATATTTGGCTTATGGAACGGTATCTGTGCTAATTTCAATCTCTGGTTTTATGCAGCACCCCAACTCACCTTTCCCCTTAAGCAAGCATTAGTTGGTTTTCTACATTTGAGACTCTGTTATGTTTTGTAATTCAGTTCCTGTGTAGCCAAGTTTACATTCCTTGTATTAGTGATATCTTATGATGTTTCTTTTTCTGTGTGACTTATTTCACTAAGAATCATCGTACCTGAATCCACTCATTATGCTGCTACGGGACTGAAAACATAGATTTCATTGCTGAGTGATATTGCATTGTACGTAAGTACCAGAACCTCTTTATCCATTTTTCACTTTCTGTGATATTGAACTTGTACCGTAAACGAGATTCTTGTTAACAGAGCCGTCCCAAACTTTGGGGTGGCTGTGTGTTTTTTGATTTTAATTTCCCGAAGCTATAGGACCATAAGTGGAAGTGCCCTAGGCTCTGTTGCTTTGTTTTTTAGATGTTTCAGGAAACACCATATACTTCTCCAGAGTGGCTTTTGGCAATTTACATCCCGCCAATCGGCATAACAAGGCTCCCAGTTCTCCATGGCCTGTCCTGCCTTTCTGGATTTTACACTTTTTTCAGATGGCCCTTTTGACCGGGGGGCAGTGAGACTTCATTGTAGTGCAGACTTCCTTTGCAAGCTTGCTTGGTTGGTCAGAAAGTGCGTATGCGTTTTTTCCTGAATATATTTAGGAAAAAACGCATACGCCCTTTTTGGCCAAGTGCATCATTGTGGACGTTCTGCCTCTTTTCCTATGCTTTACATGCAATTCCAGTCTACCTCCTGAAATCGGTTTCCTGCAATTCTGCCCCGCTTTCAAGTCCTCTTGGCAGCCTTACTTCAATATATTTTTGGACGATAGCTGTCATTTATAACTCTGCAGGTTTGTGAATGACAGTGCCCCTGAGCTCCTTTCTTCAACTCGCTTTCTTGTTAGCTGGCCTCAACACAGCAGGATTGTTTCAGGCCCTAGTGTGGTTCCGGCATGGCACGCTGCGCCTTTGGTTAATTCCTCTTCCTGGTGGGAAATGAGAGTTAAATTTGCCAATCCAGACACCTCCAGCTAGTCTCTCAATGGTTCTCCCTATTCCTGTTCATTTTCCGCAGAAATTGCAAACTTGGCCAAACAGGAGGTTAAAGGCATTGACTCTCCAAGTGGGGAGAGTGTTAGTAAAGCGTCTGGAATGTTGCACCCGAGTACCAGGGGACGAAAACTGAGACACATTTGAACACGTTTCCCGATCACACGGTGGATCATACTCTGGGTTCCACATGCATGTTTTAGCTGAAGGAAGAATCCCTTAAACCTGGAGAGTTGAGACCCATGGAATGGGTGCCATGCAATATGACTTCAAAGGGTCTGCATTTGCTCACCGAACCTCACCAATCCTATCACTGCTGCGTTTATGCCGCTGTACACCCGCTTGATTCTCCTTCGTAGAAATATAAATCCATAGGTTTTAAGATTCTTACTAGTCAGGTATATTCTTAGGCGTTTAATATGGGGTGTTGAGTCCACTTCGTTGAGCAAGGAGTAGCTCTTTTCTGTTACATATTTGGCTTATGGAACGGTATCTGTGCTAATTTTAATCTCTGGTTTTATGCAGCACTCCAACTCACCTTTCCCCTTAAGCAAGCATAAGTTGGTTTTCTACATTTGAGACCCTGTTCTGTTTTGCAATTCAGTTCCTGTGTAGCCAAGTTTACATTCCATGTAGTAGTGATATCTTATGATGTTTCTTTTTCTGTGTGACTTATTTCACTTAGAATCATCGTACCTGAATCCACTCATTATGCTGCTACGGTCCTGATGACATAGATTTCATTGCTGAGTGATATTGCATTGTACGTAAGTACCACAACTTCTTTATCCATTTTTCACTTTCTGCAATATTGAACTTGTACGGTAAACGAGGTTCTTGTTAACAGAGCCGTCCCAAACTTTGGGGTGGCTGTGTCTTTTTGATTTTAATTTCCCTAAGCTATAGGACCGTAAGTGGAAATGCCCTAGGCTCTGTTGCTTTTTTTTTTAGATGTTTCAGGAAACACCATACACTTCTCCAGAGTGGCAGTTGGCAATTTACATCCCGCCCATCAGTGTAACAAGGCTCCCAGTTCTCCATGGCCTGTCCTGACTTTCTGGATTTTACACTTTTTTCAGAGGGCCCTTTTGACCGGGGGGCAGTGAGACTTCATTGTAGTGCAGATTTCCTTTGAAAGCTTGCTTGGTTGGCCGAAAAGGGCGTATGCGTTTTTTCCTGAATATATTCAGGAAAAAACGCATACGCCCTTTTTGGCCAAGTGCATCATTGTGGACGCTCTGCCTCTTTTCCTATGCTTTACATGCAATTCCAGTCTACCTCCTGAAATCGGTTTCTTGCAATTCTGCCCCGCTTTCAAGTCCTCTTGGCAGCCTTACTTCAATATATTTTTGGACGATATCCGTCATTTATAACTCTGCAGGTTTGTGAATGACAGTGCCCCTGAGCTCCTTTCTTCAACTCGCTTTCTTGTGAGCTGGCCGCAACACCGCAGGATTGCTTCAGGCCCTAGTGTGGTTCCAGCATGGCACGCTGAGCCTTTGGTTAATTCCTCTTCCTTGTGGGAAATGAGAGTTAAATTTGCCCGTCCAGACACCTCCAGCTAGTCTCTCATTGATTCTCCCTATTCCTGTTCATTTTCCGCAGAAATTGCAAACTGGGCCAAACAAGAGGTTAAAGCACTGACTCTCCAAGTGGGGAGAGTTTTAGTAAAGCGTCTGGAATGTTGCACCCGAGTACCAGGGGACGAAAACTGAGACACATTTGAACACATTTCCTGATCACACGGTGGATCATACTCTGGGTTCCACATGCATGTTTTAGCTGAAGGAAGAATCCCTTAAACCTGGAGAGTTGAGATCCATGGAATGCGTACCATGCAATATGACTTCAGAGGTCTGCATTTGCTCACCGAACATCACCAATCCTATCACTGCTGCATTTATACCACTGTACACAGGCTTGATTCACTTTCGGAGACATATCAATCCATAGGTTTTAAGATTCTTACTAGTGAGGTATATTCTTAGGCGTTTAATATGGGGTGTTGAGTCCACTTCGTTGAGCAAGAAGTAGCTCTTGTCTGTTACATATTTGGCTTATGGAACGGTATCTGTGCTAATATTAATCGCTGGTTTTATGCAGCACCCCAACTCACCTTTCCCCTTAAGCAAACATAAGTTGGTTTTCTACATTTGAGACACTGTTCTGTTTTGTAATTCAGTTCCTGTGTAGCCAAGTTTACATTCCGTGTAGTAGTGATATCTTATGATGTTTCTTTTTCTGTGTGACTTATTTCACTTAGAATCATCGTACCTGAATCCACTCATTATGCTGCTATGGGCCTGATGACATAGATTTCATTGCTGAGTGATATTGCATTGTACGTAAGTACCACAACCTCTTTATCCATTTTTCACTTTCTGTGATATTGAACTTGTACCGTAAACGAGGTCTTGTAAACAGAGCCGTCCTAAATTTTGGGGTGGCTGTGTCCTTTTGATTTTAATTTCCCTAAGCTATAGGACCATAAGTGGAATTGCCCTAGGCTCTCTTGCTTTGTTCTTTAGATGTTTCAGGAAACACCATACACTTCTCCAGAGTGGCTGTTGGCAATTTACATCCCGCCCATCAGCATAACAATGCTCCCAGTTCTCCATGGCCTGTCCTGCCTTTCTGGATTTTACACTTTTTTCAGATGGCCCTTTTGACCGGGGGGCAGTGAGACTGCATTGTAGTGCAGATTTCCTTTGCAAGCTTGCTTGGTTGGCCAAAAAGGGCGTATGCGTTTTTTCCTGAATATATTCAGGAAAAAACGCATACGCCCTTTTTGGCCAAGTGCATCATTGTGGACGTTCTGCCTCTTTTCCTATGCTTTACATGCAATTCCAGTCTACCTCCTGAAATCGGTTTCCTGCAATTGTGCCCTGCTTTCAAGTCCTCTTGGCAGCCTTAGTTCAATATATTTTTGGACGATAGCTGTCATTTATATCTCTGCAGGTTTGTGAATGACAGTACCCCTGAGCTCCTTTCTTCAACTCGCTTTCTTGTGAGCTGGCCGCAACACCGCATGATTGCTTCAGGCACTAGTGTGATTCCGGCATGGAACGCTGAGCCTTTGGTTAATTCCTCTTCCTGGTGGGAAATGAGAGTTAAATTTGCCTGTCGAGACACCTCCAGCTAGTCTCTCATTGGTTCTCCCTATTCCTGTTCATTTTCTGCAGAAATTGCAAACTGGGCCAAACAGGAGGTTAAAGGCACTGACTCTCCAAGTGGGGAGAGTGTTAGTAAAGCGTCTGGAAAGTTGCACCCGAGTACCAGGGGACGAAAACTGAGACACATTTGAACACGTTTCCCGATCACACGGTGGATCATACTCTGGGTTCCACATGCATGTTTTATCTGAAGGAAGAATCCCTTAAACCTGCAGAGTTGAGATCCATGGAATGGGTACCATGCAATATGACTTCAAAGGGTCTGCATTTGCTCACCGAACCTCAGCAATCCTATCACTGCTGCGTTTATGCCGCTGTACACACGCTTGATTCTCTTCCGGAGACATATAAATCCATAGGTTTTAAGATTCTTACTAGTCAGGTATATTCTTAGGCGTTTAATATGGGGTGTTGAGTCCACTTCGTTGAGCAAGGAGTAGCTCTTGTCTATTACATATTTGGCTTATGGAACGGAATCTGTGCTAATTTCAATCTCTGGTTTTATGCAGCACCCCAACTCACCTTTCCCCTTAAGCAAGCATAAGTTGGTTTTCTACATTTGAGACCCTGTTCTGTTTTGTAATTCAGTTCCTGTGTAGCCAAGTTTACATTCCGTGTATTAGTGATATCTTATGATGTTTTTTTCTGTGTGACTTATTTCACTTAGAATCATCGAACCTGAATCCACTCATTATGCTGCTACGGGCCTGCTGACATAGATTTCATTGCTGAGTGATATTGCATTGTACGTAGGTACCACAACTTCTGTATCCATTTTTCGCTTTCTGTGATATTGAACTTGTACCTTAAACGAGGTTCTTGTAAACAGAGCCGTCCCAAACTTTGGGGTGGCTGTGTCTTTTTGATTTTAATTTCCCTAAGCTATAGGACCATAAGTGGAAGTGCCCTAGGCTCTGTTGCTTTGTTTTGTAGATGTTTCAGGAAACACCATACACTTCTCCAGAGTGGCTGTTGGCAATGTTCATCCCGCCCTTCAGCATGACAAGGCTCCCAGTTCTCCACGGCCTGTCCTGCCTTTCTGGATTTTACACTTTTTTCAGATGGCCCTTTTGACCGGGGGGCAGTGAGACTGCATTGTAGTGCAGATTTCCTTTGCAAGCTTGCTTGGTTGGCCAAAAAGGGCGTATGCGTTATTTCCTGAATATATTCAGGAAAAAACGCATACGCCCTTTTGGCCAAGTGCATCATTGTGGACGTTCTGCCTCTTTTCCTATGCTTTACATGCAATTCCAGTCTACCTCCTGAAATCGGTTTCCTGCAATTCTGCCCTGCTTTCAAGTCCTCTTGGCAGCCTTACTTCAATATATTTTTGGACGATAGCTGTCATTTATAACTCTGCAGGTTTGTGAATGACAGTGCCCCTGAGCTCCTTTCTTCAACTCGCTTTCTTGTGAGCTGGCCGCAACACCGCATGATTGCTTCAGGCACTAGTGTGATTCCGGCATGGAACGCTGAGCCTTTGGTTAATTCCTCTTCCTGGTGCGAAATGAGAGTTAAATTTGCCTGTCCAGACACCTCCAGCTAGTCTCTCATTGGTTCTCCCTATTCCTGTTCATTTTCCGCAGAAATTGCAAACTGGGCCAAACAGGAGGTTAAAGGCACTGACTCTCCAAGTGGGGAGAGTTAGTAAAGCGTCTGGAATGTTGCACCCGAGTACCAGGGGACGAAAACTGAGACACATTTGAACACGTTTCCCGATCACACAGTGGATCATACTCTGGGTTCCACATGCATGTTTTAGCTGAAGGAAGAATCCCTTAAACCTGGAGAGTTGAGACCCATGGAATGGTTACCATGCAATATGACTTCAAAGGGTCTGCATTTGCTCACCGAACCTCACCACTCCTATCACTGCTGCGTTTATGCCGCTGTACACACGCTTGATTCTCTTTCGGAGACATAGGTTTTAAGATTCTTACTAGTCAGGTATATTCTTAGGCGTTTAATATGGGGTGTTGAGTCCACTTCGTTGAGCAAGGAGTAGCTCATGTCTGTTACATATTTGGCTTATGGAACGGTATCTGTGCTAATATTAATCCCTGGTTTTATGCAGCACCCCAACACACCTTTCCCCTTAAGCAAACATAAGTTGGTTTTCTCCATTTGAGGCACTGTTCTGTTTTGTAATTCAGTTCCTGTGTAGCCAAGTTTACATTCCGTGTAGTAGTGATATCTTATGATGTTTCTTTTTCTGTGTGACTTATTTCACTTAGAATCATCGTACCTGAATCCACTTATTATGCTGCTATGGGCCTGATGACATAGATTTCATTGCTGAGTGATATTGCATTGTACGTAAGTACCACAACTTCTTTATCCATTTTTCACTTTCTGTGATATTGAACTTGTACCGTAAACTAGGTCTTGTAAACAGAGCCGTCCCAAACTTTGGGGTGGCTGTGTCCTTTTGATTTTAATTTCCCTAAGCTATAGGACCATAAGTGGAATTGCCCTAGGCTCTCTTGCTTTGTTCTTTAGATGTTTCAGGAAACACCATACACTTCTCCAGAGTGGCTGTTGGCAATTTACATCCCGCCCATAAGCATAACAATGCTCCCAGTTCTCCATGGCCTGTCCTGCCTTTCTGGATTTTACACTTTTTTCACATGGCCCTTTTGACCGGGGGGCAGTGAGACTGCATTGTAGTGCAGATTTCCTTTGCAAGCTTGCTTGGTTGGCCAAAAAGGGCGTATGCGTTATTTCCTGAATATATTCAGGAAAAAACGCATACGCCCTTTTTGGCCAAGTGCATCATTGTGGACGTTCTGCCTCTTTTCCTATGCTTTACATGCAATTCCAGTCTACCTCCTGAAATCGGTTTCCTGCAATTCTGCCCTGCTTTCAAGTCCTCTTGGCAGCCTTACTTCAATATATTTTTGGACGATAGCTGTCATTTATAACTCTGCAGGTTTGTGAATGACAGTGCCCCTGAGCTCCTTTCTTCAACTCGCTTTCTTGTGAGCTGGCCGCAACACCACAGGATTGCTTCAGGCCCTAATGTTATTTCGGCATGGCACGTTGAGCCTTTGGTTAATTCCTCTTCCTGGTGGGAAATGAGAGTTAAATTTGCCCGTCCAGACACCTCCAGCTAGTCTCTCATTGGTTCGCCATATTCCTGTTCATCTTCCGCAGAAATTGCAAACTCGGCCAAACAGGAGGTTAAAGGCACTGACTCTCCAAGTGGGGAGAGTGTTAGTAAAGCGTCTGGAATATTGCACCCGAGTACCAGGGGACGAAAACTGACACACATTTGAACACGTTTCCCGATCACACGGTGGATCATACTCTGGGTTCCACATGCATGTTTTAGCTGAAAGAAGAATCCCTTAAACCTGCAGAGTTGAGACCCATGGAATGGGTACCATGCAATATGACTTCAAAGGGTCTGCATTTGCTCACCGAACCTCACCAATCCTATCACTGCTGCGTTTATGCCGCTGTACCCACGCTTGTTTCTCTTTCGGAGACATATAAATCCATAGGTTTTAAGATTCTTACTAGTCAGGTATATTCTTAGGCGTTTAATATGTGGTGTTGAGTCCACTCCGTTGAGCAAGGAGTAGCTCTTGTCTATTACATATTTGGCTTATGGAACGGTATCTGTGCTAATTTCAATCTCTGGTTTTATGCAGCACCCCAACTCACCTTTCCCCTTAAGCAAGCATAAGTTGGTGTTCAACATTTGAGACCCTGTTCTGTTTTGTAATTCAGTTCCTGTGTAGCCAAGTTTATATTCCGTGTAGTAGTGATATCTTATGATTTTTCATTTTCTGTGTGACTTATTTCACTTAGAATCATCATACCTGAATCCACTCATTATGCTGCTACGGGCCTGATGACATAGACTTCATTGCTGAGTGATATTGCATTGTACGTAAGTACCACAACTTCTTTATCCATTTTTTGCATTCTCTGATATTGAACTTGTATCATAAACGAGGTTATTGTAAACAGAGCTGTCCCAAACTTTGGGGTGGCTGTGTCTTTTTGATTTTAATTTCCCTAAGCTATAGGACCATAAGTGGAAGTGCCCTAGGCTCTGTTGCTTTGTTTTGTAGATGTTTCAGGAAACACCATACACTTCTCCAGAGTGGCTGTTGACAATTTACATCCCACCCATCAGCATAACAAGGCTCCCAGTTCTCCATGGCCTGTCCTGCCTTTCTGGATTTTACACTTTTTTCAGATGGCCCTTTTGACCGGGGGCCAGTGAGACTTCATTGTAGTGCAGATATCCTTTGCAAGCTTGCTTGGTTGGCCAAAAAGTGCGTATGCGTTTCTTCCTGAATATATTCAGGAAAAAACGCATACGCCCTTTTTGGCCAAGTGCATCATTGTGGACGTTCTGCCTCTTTTCCTATGCTTTACATGCAATTCCAGTCTACCTCCTGAAATCGGTTTCCTGCAATTCTGCCCCACATTCAAGTCCTCTTGGCAGCCTTATTTCAATATATTTCTGGACGATAGCTGTCATTTATAACTCTGCAGGTTTGTGAATTACAGTGCCTCTGAGCTCCTTTCCTCAACTCGCTTTCTTGTGAGCTGGCCGCAACACCGCAGGATTGCTTCAGGCCCTAGTGTGGTTCTGGCATGGCACACTGAGCCTTTGGTTAATTCCTCTTCCTGGTGGGAAATGAGAGTTAAATTTGCCCGTCCAGACACCTCCAGCTAGTCTCTCATTGGTTCTCCCTATTCCTGTTCATCTTACGCAGAAATTGCAAACTGGGCCAAACAGGAGGTTAAAGGCACTGACTCTCCAAGTGGGGAGAGTGTTAGTAAAGCGTCTGGAATGTTGCACCCGAGTACCAGGGACGAAAACTGAGACACATTTGAACACGTTTCCCGATCACACGGTTGATCATACTCTGGGTTCCACATGCATGTTTTAGCTGAAGGAAGAATCCCTTAAACCTGGAGAGTTGAGACCCATGGAATGGGTACCATGCAATATGACTTCAAAGGGTCTGCATTTGCTCACCGAACCTCAACAATCCTATCACTGCTGCGTTTATGCCGCTGTACACACCCTTGATTCTCTTTCAGAGACATAGAAATCCATAGGTTTTAAGATTCTTACTAGTCAGGTATATTCTTAGGCGTTTAATATGGGGTGTTGAGTCCACTTCGTTGAGCAAGGAGTAGCTCTTGTCTATTATATATTTGGCTTATGGAATGGTATCTGTGCTAATTTCAATCTCTGGTTTTATGCAGCACCCCAACTCACCTTTCCCCTTAAGCAAGCATAAGTTGGTTTTCTACATTTGAGACCCTGGTCTGTTTTGTAATTCAGTTCCTGTGTAGCCAAGTTTACATTCCGTGTATTAGTGATATCTTATGATGTTTCTTTTTCTGTTTGACTTATTTCACTTAGAATCATCGTACCTGAATCCACTCATTATGCTGCTACAGGCCTGATGACATAGATTTCATTGCTGAGTGATATTGCATTGTACGTAAGTACCACAACGTCTTTATCCATTTTTCGTTTTCTGTGATATTGAACTTGTACCGTAAACGAGGTTCTTGTAAACAGAGCCGTCCCAAACTTTGGGGTGGCTGTGTCTTTTTGATTTTAATTTCCCTAAGCTATAGGACCATAAGTGGAAGTGCCCTAGGCTCTGTTGCTTTGTTTTTTAGATGTTTCAGGAAACACCATACACTTCTCCAGAGTGGCTGTTGGCAATTTTCATCCCGCCCTTCAGCATGACAAGGCTAGCAGTTCTCCACGGCCTGTCCTGCCTTTTTGGATATTACACTTTTTTCCGATGGCCCTTTTGACCAGGGGGCAGTGAGACTTCATTGTAGTGCAGATTTCCTTTGCAAGCTTGCTTGGTTGGCCAAAAAGGGCGTATGCGTTTTTTCCTGAATATATTCAGGAAAAAACGCATACGCCCTTTTTGGCCAAGTGCATCATTGTGGACGTTCTGCCTCTTTTCCTATGCTTTACATGCAATTCCAGTCTACCTCCTGAAATCGGTTTCCTGCAATTCTGCCCCGTTTTCAAGTCCTCTTGGCAGCCTTATTTCAATATATTTCTGGACGATAGCTGTCATTTATAACTCTGCAGGTTTGTGAATTACAGTGCCCCTGAGCTCCTTTCCTCAACTCGCTTTCTTGTGAGCTGGCCGCAACACCGCAGGATTGCTTCAGGCCCTAGTGTGGTTCTGGCATGGCACACTGAGCCTTTGGTTAATTCCTCTTCCTGGTGGGAAATGAGAGTTAAATTTGCCCGTCCAGACACCTCCAGCTAGTCTCTCATTGGTTCTCCCTATTCCTGTTCATCTTACGCAGAAATTGCAAACTGGGCCAAACAGGAGGTTAAAGGCACTGACTCTCCAAGTGGGGAGAGTGTTAGTAAAGCGTCTGGAATGTTGTACCCGAGTACCAGGGGACGAAAACTGAGACACATTTGAACACGTTTCCCGATCACACGGTGGATCATACTCTGGGTTCCTCATGCATTTTTTAGCTGAAGGAAGAATCCCTTAAACCTGGAGAGTTGAGACCCATGGAATGGGTACCATGCAATATGACATCAAAGGGTCTGCATTTGCTCACCGAACCTCACCAATCCTATCACTACTGCATTTATGCCTCTGTACACGCGCTTGATTCTTTTTCGGAGACATATAAATCCATAGGTTTTAAGATTCTTACTAGTCAGGTATATTATTAGGTGTTTAATATGGGGTGTTGAGTCCACTTCGTTGAGCAAGGAGTAGCTCTTGTCTATTACATATTTGGCTTATGGAAGAGTATCTGTGCTAATTTCAATCTCTGGTTTTATGCAGCACCCCAACTCACCTTCCCCCTTAAGCAAGCATAAGTTGGTTTTCTACATTTGAGACCCTGTTCTGTTTTGTAATTCAGTTCCTTTGTAGCCAAGTTTACATTCCATGTATTAGTGATATCTTATGATGTTTCTTTTTCTGTGTGACTTATTTCACTTAGAATCATCGTACCTGAATCCACTCATTATGCTGCTACGGGCCTGATGACATAGATTTCATTGCTGGGTGATATTGCATTGTATGTAAGTACCACAACTTCTTTATCCATTTTTCACTTTCTGTGATATTGAACTTGTACCGTAAATGAGGTTGTTGTAAACAGAGCCGTCCCAAATTTTGGTGTGGCTGTGTCTTTTTTATTTTAATTTCCCTAAGCTATAGGACCATAAGTGGAAGTGCCCTAAGCTCTGTTGCTTTGTTTTTTAGATGTTTCAGGAAACACCATACACTTCTCCAGAATGGCTTTTGGCAATTTTCATCCCGCCCACCAGCATAAGAAGGCTCCCAATTCTCCATGGCCTGTCCTACCTTTCTGGATTTAACAATTTTTTCAGATAGCCCTTTTGACCCGGGGGCAGGGAGACGTCATTGTAATGCAGATTTCCTTTGCAACCTTGCTTGGTTGGCCAAAAAGAGCGTATGCGTTTTTCCTGAATATATTCAGGAAAAAACGCATACGCCCTTTTTGGCCAAGTGCATCATTGTGGACGTTCTGCCTCTTTTCCTATGCTTTACATGCAATTCCAGTCTACCTCCTGAAATCGGTTTCCTGCAATTCTGCCCCGTTTTCAAGTCCTCTTGGCAGCCTTACGTCAATATATTTTTGGACGGTAGCTGTCATTTATAACACTGCAGGTTTGTGAATTACAGTGCCCCTGAGCTCCTTTCTTCAACTCGCTTTCTTTTGAGCTGGCCGCAACACCGCAGGAATGCTTCAGGCCCAAGGGTGGTTCTGGCATGGCATGCTGAGCCTTTGGTTAATTCCTCTTCCTGGTGGGAAATGAGAGTTAAATTTACCCATCCAGACACCTCCAGCTAGTCTCTCATTGGTTCTCCCTATTCCTGTTCATTTTCCGCAGGAATTGCAAACTGGGCCAAACAGGAGGTTAAAGGCACTGACTCTCCAAGTGGGGAGAGTGTTAGTAAAGCGTCTGGAATATTGCACCCGAGTACCAGGGGACGAAAACTGACACACATTTGAACACGTTTCCCGATCACACGGTGGATCATACTCTGGGTCCCACATGCATGTTTTAGCTGAAGGAAGAATCCCTTAAACCTGCAGAGTTGAGACCCATGGAATGGGTACCATGCAATATGAGTTCAAAGGGTCTGCATTTGCTCACCAAACCACACCAATGCTATCACTGCTGCATTTGTGCCACTGTACACACGCTTGTTTCTCTTTCGGAGACATATAAATCCATAGGTTTTAAGATTCTTACTAGTCAGGTATATTCTTAGGCGTTTAATATGGGGTGTTGAGTCCACTTCGTTGAGCAAGGAGTAGCTCTTGTCTATTACATATTTGGCTTAAGGAACGGTATCTGTGCTAATTTCAATCTGTGGTTTTATGCAGCACCCCAACTCACCTTTCCCCTTAAGCAAGCATAAGTTGGTTTTCTACATTTGAGACCCTGTTCTGTTTTGTAATTCAGTTCCTGTGTAGCCATGTTTACATTCCGTGTATTAGTGATATCTTATGATGTTTCTTTTTCTGTGTGACTTATTTCACTTAGAATCATCGTACCTGAATCCACTCATTATGCTGCTACGGGCCTGATGACATAGTATTCAATGCTGAGTGATATTGAATGGTACATAAGTACCACAACTTCTTTATCCATTTTTCGCTTTCTGTGATATTGAACTTGTACCGTAAACGAGGTTCTTGTAAACAGAGCCGTCCCAAACTTTGGGGTGGCTGTGTCTTTTTGATTTTAATTTCCCTAAGCTATAGGACCATAAGTGGAAGTGCCCTAGGCTCTGTTGCTTTGTTTTGTACATGTTTCATTAAACACCATACACTTCTCAAGAGTGGCTGTTGGCAATTTTCATCCCGCCCTTCAGCATGACAAGGCTCCCAGTTCTCCATGGCCTGTCCTGCCTTTCTGGATTTTACACTTTTTTCAGATGGCATTTTTGACCTGGGGGCAGTGAGACTTCATTGTAATGCAGATTTCCTTTGCAACCACGCTTGGTTGGCCAAAAAGGGCGTATGCGTTTTTTCCTGAATATATTCAGGAAAAAACGCATACGCCCTTTTTGGCCAAGTGCATCATTGTGGACGTTCTGCCTCTTTTCCTATGCTTTACATGCAATTCCAGAAATCGGTTTCCTGCAATTCTGCTCCACTTTCAAGTCCTCTTGGCAGCCTTACTTCAAAATATTTTTGGACGATAGCTGTCATTTATAACTCTGCAGGTTTGTGAATGACAGTGTCCCTGAGCTCCTTTCTTCAACTTGCTTTCTTGTGAGCTGGCCGCAACACCGCAGGATTGCTTCAGGCCCTAGTGTGGTTCTGGCATGGCACACTGAGCCTTTGGTTAATTCCTCTTCCTGGTGGGAAATGAGAGTTAAATTTGCCCGTCCAGACACCTCCAGCTAGTCTCTCATTAGTTCTGCCTATTCCTGCTGATTTTCCGAAGGAATTGCAAACTGGGCCAAACAGGAGGTAAAAGGCACTGATTCTCCAAGTGGGGAGAGTGTTAGTAAAGCGTCTGGAATGTTGCACCCGAGTACCAGGGGACGAAACCTGAGACACATTTGAACACGTTTCCCGAACGTACGGTGGATCATACTCTGGGTTCCACATGCATGTTTTAGCTGAAGGAAGAATCCCTTAAACCTGGAGACTTGACACCCATGGAATGGGTACCATGCAATATGACTTCCAAGGGTCTGCATTTGCTCACCGAACCTCACCATCCTATCACTGCTGCGTTTATGCCACTGTAAACACGCTTGATTCTCTTTTGGAGACATATAAATCCATAGGTTTTAAGATTTTACTAGTCAGGTATATTCTTAGGCGTTTAATATGGGGTGTTGAGTCCACTTCGTTGAGCAAGGAGTAGCTCTTGTCTATTACATATTTGGCTTATGGAACGGTATCTGTGCTAATTTCAATCTCTGGTTTTATGCAGCACCCCAACTCACCTTTCCCCTTAAGCAAGCATACGTTGGTTTTCTATATTTGAGACCCTGTTCTGTTTTGTAATTCAGTTCCTGTGTAGCCAAGTTTACATTCCATGTATTAGTGATATCTTATGATGTTTCTTTTTCTGTGTGACTTATTTCACTTAGAATCATCGTACCTGAATCCACTCATTATGCTGCTTCGGGCCTGATGACATAGATTTCATTGCTGAGTGATATTGCATTGTACGTAAGTACCACAACTTCTTTATCAATTTTTCGCTTTCTGCGATATTGAACTTGTACCGTAAACGAGGTTCTTGTAAACAGAGCCGGCCCAAATTTTGGGGTGGCTGTGTCTTTTTGATTTTAATTTCCCTAAGCTATAGGACCATAAGTGGAAGTGCCCTAGGCTCTGTTGCTTTGTTTTGTAGATGTTTCAGGAAACACCATACACTTCTCCAGAGTGGCTGTTGTCAATGTTCATCCCGCCCTTCTGCATGACAAGTCTCCCAGTTCTCCACGGCCTGTCCTGCCTTTCTGGATTTTACACTTTTTTCAGATGGCCCTTTTGACCGGGGGGCAGTGAGACTTCATTGTAGTGCAGATTTCCTTTGCAAGCTTGCTTGGTTGGCCAAAAAGGGCGTATGCGTTTTTTCCTGAATATATTCAGGAAAAAACGCATACGCCCTTTTTGGCCAAGTGCATCATTGTGGACGTTCTGCCTCTTTTCCTATGCTTTACATGCAATTCCAGTCTACCTCCTGAAATCGGTTTCCTGCAATTCTGCCACGCATTCAAGTCCTCTTGGCAGCCTTACTTCAATATATTTTTGGATGATAGCTGTCATTTATAACTCTGGAGATTTGTGAATGACAGTGCCCCTGAGCTCCTTTCTTCAACTCGCTTTCTTGTGAGCTGGCCGCAAACCCGCAGGTCTGCTTTAGGCCCTACTCTGCTTCTGGCAGGGCATGCTGAGCCTTTGGTTAATTCCTCTTCCTGGTGGGAAATGAGTGTTAAATATGCCCATCCACACACCTACCTCACTCTCAACCCCTTGGTGATGTGGGTCCTGTGGTTTGTGGCCACCTTTGCTGGGTTCCTCACCTTTCGATGATGTGGCCCCACTAGTGTGAGGACACTCCTGCCTGGTTCTCATCCACGTGGTTATGTGGACACCCTGGTGAGAGTCTGTTCCTGGCTGTGTTCCTCACCCACCTGTGAGGAAGACCCTCTGCTGATAGGTCACTCCTGCATGGCTGGAACACATTGCCTTGGTGAAGTCAGCCATGTGGTGGCAGTTGGAGTGTGCTGGGAATCTGCTCCCCCTGGTGATGAGGGCCCTCTTGGGTCAGGCCCTAACTGCTGGGCTCACCAACTTTTCTTAGTGAGCCCAGTGATGCTTTGGCACTCCTCTTAGGATCCCATCTCCATGGGGATGTGGGCCTTCTGCTCTGAGGTCCCAACGGCTGGGTTGTTCACATTTTCATGATGTGGGCTCTCTGGTGTTAGTTCACAGAGGCCTGGATCCCATAGCCTCTGTGCTCTTGGCCACCTGCTGGGAGGTTCCAACTGCTGGATTCCTCACTTTTTTAATTTTTTGGGCCCTCTGTTGTGAGGATCCTCCTGCCTGCCTCACTCCCAACCCCTTCGTGATGTGTGTCATCTGCTTTGAGGCCACATGTGCTGGGTTCCTCACCTTTCGATGATGTGGGACCAATGGTCTTAGGAGACTCCTGCCTGGTTCACATCCCCTTGGTGATGTGGGCCCTCTGTTGAGAGTCTGATCCTGGCTGGGTTCCTCACCCATCTGTGAGGTGGGCCGTCTGCTGTGAAGTCACTCCTGCCTGGCTTGCTCACCTCGCCTTGTGGACATGAGCCCTCTGGTGGCACTTGGAGCCTGCTGGGAGCCTCCTCCCCTCGGTGATGAGGGCCCTCTGGCGTCAGGCCCTAACTGCTGGGCTCCCCACATTTTGTGATGTGCGCCCAGTGGTGCGAGGACACTCCAGCCAGGTTCACATCCCCATTGGGATGTGGGCCTTCTGCTCTGAGGTCCCAACGCCTGGGTTGCTCACAGTTTCATGATGTGGGCTCTCTGCTGTTAGTTCACTCCTGCCTGCATCCCATAGCTTCTGTGCTCTCGGCCACCTGCTGGGAGGTTCCAACTGCTGGATTCCTCACCTTTCTTATTCTTTGGGCCCTCTGTTTTTAGGCTACTCCTGCCTGCCTCACTCCCATTCTCTTAGTGATATGTGTCCTCTGATTTGAGGCCACATTTGCTGGGTTCCGCACCTTTCGATGATGTGGCCCCACTGGAGGGAAGACAGTCCTGACTGGTTCCCATCCCCTTGCTGATATGGGCCCTCAGGTGAGCGTCTGATCCTGGCTGGGTTCCTCACCCTTCTGTGAGGTGGGCCCTCTGCTGTGAGGTCAATCATGCCTGTCCGCACACGTCACCTTGGCGACGTGGGCCCTCTGGTGGCAGTTGGAGTGTGCTGGGATCCTCCTCCGCTCGGTGATGAGGACCCTCTTGCCTTAAGCCATAACTGCTGGGCTCCCCACATTTTCTGATGTGCGCCAAGTGAGTGAGGACACTCTTGCCAGGTTCCCATCCCCATGGGGATTTGGGCCTTCTGCTCTGAAGTCAAAACGGCTGGCTTGCTCACAGTACCATGATGTGGGCCCTCTGCTGTGAGTTCACTCCGGCAAGGATCCCTTATCATCGGTGCTCTGAGCCACCTGCTGGGAGGTTCCAACTGCTGGGTTCCTCAACTTTTTTATTCTATGTGCCCTCTGTTGTGAGGCTCCTCCTGCCTGCCTCACTGCCAGCCCCTTGGTGATGACTGTCCTATGGCTTGAGGCCACATGTGCTGCGTTCCTCACCTTTCGATGATGTGGCCCCACTCGTGTGAGGACACTCCTGCCTGGTTCCCATCCCCTTGGTGAGGTGGGCCCTCTGGCGAGAGTCTAATCCTGGCTGGGTTCCTCAACGTTCTGTGAGGTAGGCCCTCTGCTGTGAGGTCACTCCTGCCTGGCTGGCACATGTCACCTTGGAGACGTGAGCCCTCTGGTGGCAGTTGGACCGTGCAGGGTGCCTCCTCCTCTCGGTGATGACGGCCCTCTGGCGTCAGGCCCTAAATGGTGGGCTCCCCACATTTTCTGATGTGTGCCCAGTGGTGCGAGGACACTCCAGCCAGGTTCCCATTCCCATGGGGATGTGGGCCTTCTGTGCTGAGGTCCCAACGCCAGGGTTGCTCACAGTTTTATGATGTGGGCCCTCTGCTGTGAGTTCACTGTGGCCTGGATCCCATAGCCTCGGTGTTCTGGGCCGCCTGCTGGAAGGTCTAAATGCTGGAATCCTCACGTTTTTTATATTATGTGCCCTGTGTTGTGAGGCTACTCCTGCCTGCCTCACTCCAAGGCCCTTGGTGATGTGGGTCCTCTGGTTTGAGGACACATGTGCTGGGTTCCTCACCTTAAGATGATGAGGCCCCACTGGTGTGAGGATAATCCTGACTGGTTCCCATCCCCTTTGTGATGTGGGCCCTCTGGTGAGAGTCTGATCCTGGCTGGGTTCCTCACCCATCTGTGAGGTGGGCCCTCTACTATCAGGTAACTCTTGCCTGGCTTGCTCACCTCGCCTTGTTGACATGAGCCCTCTGGTGGCACTTGGACCCTACTGGGAGTCTCCTCACCTCTGTGATGAGGGCCCTCTGACGTCAGGCCCTAACTGCTGGGCTCCCCAACTTTTCTTAGTGAGCCCAGTGATGCTCGGGCACTCCTCTTAGGTTCCCATCTCCATGGGGATGTGGGCCTTCTGCTCTGAGGTTCCAACGGCTGGGTTGATCACAGTTTCATGATGTGGGCTCTCTGGTGTTAGTTCACTGTGGCCTGGATCCCATAGCCTCTGTGCTCTTGGCCGCCTGCTGGGAGGTTCCAACTGCTCGATTCCTCAACTTTTGTATTCTATGGGTCCTCTGTTGTGATGCTCCTCCTGCCTGCCTCACTCGCAACCCCTTCGTGATGTGGGTCTTCTGGTTTGAGGCCACATGTGCTGGGTTCCGCAACTTTCAATGATGTGGCCCCACTCGTGTGAGGACACTCCTGCCTGGTTCCCATCCCCTTGGTGATGTGGGCCTTCTGGTGACAGTCTTATCCTGGCTGGGTTCCTCACTCTTCTGTGAGGTAGGCCCTCTGCTGTGAGGTCAATCCTGCCTGACTTGCACACATCACCTTGGTGACGTGGGCCCTCTGTTGGCACATGGAACCTGCTGGGAGCCTCCTGCCCTCGGTGATGACGGCCCTCTAGTATCAGGCCCTAACTGCTGGGCTCCCCACGTTTTCTGATGTGAGCCCAGTGATGCCAGGACACTCCTGTCAGGTTCCCATCCCCATGGGGATGTGGGCTTTCTGCTCTGAGGTCCCAACGCCTGGGTTGCTCACAGTTTCATGATGTGGGCTCTCTGGTGTTAGTTCACTCCTGCCTACAGCCCATAGCTTCTGTGCTCTCGGCCACCTGCTGGGAGGTTCCAAATGCTGGATTCCTCACATTTTTTATTCTTTGGGCCCTCTGTTCTTAGGCTACTCCTACCTGCCTCACTCCCATCCCCTTTGTGATGTATGTCCTCTGATATGAGGCCACATGTGCTGGGTTCCTCACCTTTCCATGATGTGGCCCCACTGGTGGGAGGACAGTCCTGACTGGTTCCCATCCCCTTGGTGTTGTGGGCCCTCTGGTGAGAGTCTCATCCTGCCTCGGTTCCTCACCCTTCTGTCAGATAGGCCCTCTGCTGTGAGGTCACTACTGCCTGGCTGGTGCATGCCACCTTGTAGACGTGGGCCCTCTGTTGGCAGTTGGAACCTGCTGGGAGTCTCCTCCCCTCAGTTATGAGGGCCCCCTTGCATCAGGCCCTAACTGCTGGGCTCCTAACATTTTCTGATATGTGCTAAGTGGTGCGAAGCCACTCCTGCCAGGTTCCCATCCCAATGGGGATGTGGGCCTTCTGTTCTGAGGTCCCAACGGCTGGGCTGCTCACAGGTTCATGATGTGGGCCCTCTGCTGTGAGGTCATTCGTGCCTGGTTGGCACACATCGCCTTGGCGACGTCAGCCCTCTGGTGGCAGTTGGAGCCTGCTGGGAGCCTCCTTCCCTTGGTGATGAGGGTCCTCTGGCGTCAGGCCCTAACTGCTGGTCGCCCAGAATTTTCTGATAGGTTCTCAGTGGTGCGAGGACACTCCTACCAGATTTCCATCCCCATGGGGATGTGGGCCTCCTGCTCTGAGGTCCCAATGGCTGGGTTGCTCAGTTTCATAACATGGGCCCTCTTCTGTGAGTTCACTGTGGCCTGGATCCCATAGCCTCGGTGCTCTGGGCCACCTGCTGGGAGGTTCCAACTGCTGGATTCCTCACTTTTTTATTCTATGGGCCCAGTGTTGTGAGGCTACTCCTGCCTGCCTCACTCCGAGGCCCTTGGAGATGTGGGTCCTCTGGTTTGAGGACACATGTGCTGAGTACCTCACCTTTCGATGATGTGGCCCCACTGGTGTGAAGACACTCCTGACTGGTTCCCATCCCCTTGGTGATATGGGCCCTCTGGTGAGAGTCTGATGTTGGCTGGGTTTCTCACCCTTCTGTGAGGTGGGACCTCTGCTGTGAGGTAACTCCTGCCTGGCTTGCTCACGTTGCCTTGGCAATGTGAGCCCACAGGTGGCAGTTGGAGCCTGCTGTGAATCTCCTCCCCTCAGTTATGAGAGCTCTGAATAAAACACATATGCCCTTTTTTTGCCAAGTGCATTATTTTCCAAGTTCTGTCTCTTTTCCTATCCTTTAAGAGCGACTCCCGTGTACCTTCTGAAATCGGGTTCCAGCAATTCTGCCCAGCATTCAAGTCCTCTTCACAGCCTTACTTCAGTATAATTTTGGATGATAGCTGTCATTTATAACTCCGCAAGTTTGTGAATTACAGTGCCTCTCAGCTCCTTTCTTCAACTCGCTTTCCTGTGAGCTGGCTGCAACACCACAGGATTGCTTCAGGCCCTAGTGTGGTTCCAGCATGGCACGCTGCGCCTTTGGTTAATTCCTCTTCCTGGTGGGAAATGAGAGTTAAATTTGCCCGTCCAGAAACCTCCAGCTAGTCTCTCATTGGTTCTCCCTATTCCTGTTCATTTTCCGCAGAAATTGCAAACTGGGCCAAAGAGGAGGTTAAAGGCACTGACTCTCCAAGTCCGGAGAGTGTTAGTAAAGCCTCTGGAATGTTGCACCTGAGTACCAGGGGACGAAAACTGAGACGCATTTGAACACGTTTCCCGATCACATGGTGGATCATACTCTGGGTTCCACATGCATGTTTTAGCTGAAGGAAGAATCCCTTAAACCTGGAGAGTTGAGACCCATGGAATGGGTACCATGCAATGTGACTTTAAAGGGTCTGCATTTGCTCACCGAACCTCACCAATCCTATCACTGCTGCGTTTATTGCGCTGTACACACGCGTTGATTCTCTTTCGGAGACATATAAATCCATAGGTTTTAAGATTCTTACTACTCAGGTATATTCTTAGGCGTTTAATATGGGGTGTTGAGTCCACTTCGTTGAGCAAGGAGTAGCTCTTGTCTATTACATATTTGGCTTATGGAACGGTATCTGTGCTAATTTCAATCTCTGGTTTTATGCAGCACCCCAACTCACCTTTCCCCTTCAGCAAACATAACATGGTTTTCTACATTTGAGACCTTGTTCTGTTTTGTAATTCAGTTCCTGTGTAGCCATTTTACATTCTGTGTATTAGTGATATCTTATGATGTTTCTTTTTCTGTGTGACTTATTTCACTTAGAATCATCGTACCTGAATCCATTCATTATGCTGCTACGGGCCTGCTGACATAGATTTCATTGCTGAGTGATATTGCATTGTACGTAAGTACCACAACTTCTTTATCCATTTTTCGCTTTCTGTGATATTGAACTTGTACCGTAAACGAGGTTCTTGTAAACAGAGCCGTCCCAATTTTTGGGGTGGCTGTGTCTTTTTCATTTTAATTTCCCTAAGCTATAGGCCATAAGTGGAAGTGCCCTAGGCTCTGATGCTTTGTTTTTTAGATGTTTCAGGAAACACCATACACTTCTCCAGAGTGGCTGTTGGCAATTTACATCCCGTCAATCAACATAACAAGGCTCCCAGTTCTCCATGGCCTGTCCTGCCTTTCTGGATTTCACACTTTTTTCAGATGGCCCTTATGACCGGGGGGCAGTGAGACTTCATTGTAGTGCAGATTTCCTTTTCAAGCTTGCTTGGTTGGCCAAAAAGGGCGCTTAGCATTTTTTCCTGAATATATTCAGGAAAAAACGCATACGCACTTTTTGGCCAAGTGCATCCTTGTGGACGTTCTGCCTCTTTTCCTATGCTTTACATGCAATTCCAGTCTACCTCCTGAAATCGGTTTCCTGCAATTCTGCCCCGCTTTCAAGTCCTCTTGGCAGCCTTACTTCAATATATTTTTGGATGATAGCTGTCATTTATAACACTGCAGGTTTGTGAATTACAGTGCCCCTGAGCTCCTTTCTTAAACTTGCTTTCTTGTGAGCTGGCCGCAACACCCCAGGATTGCTTCAGGCCCTAGTTTGGTTCCGGCATGGCACGCTGAGACTTTGGTTAATTCCTCTTCCTGGTGGGAAATGAGAGTTAAATTTGCCCGTCCAGACACCTGCAGGTAGTCTCTCATTGGTTCTCCCTATTCCTGTTCATTTTCCGCAGAAATTGCAAACTGGGCGAAACAGGAGGTTAAAGGCACTGACTCTCCAAGTGGGGAGAGTGTTAGTAAAGTGTCTGGAATGTTGCACCCGAGTACCAGGGGATGAAAACTGTGTCACATTTGAACACGTTTCTCGATCAAACGGTAGATCATACTCTGGGTCCCACATGCATGTTTTAGCTGAAAGAAGAATCCCTTAAACCTGGAGAGTTGAGACCCATGGAATGGGTACCATGCAATATGACTTCAAAGGGTCTGCATTTGCTCACCGAACCTCACCAATCCTATCACTGCTGCGTTTATGCCGCTGTACACACGCTTGATTGTGTTTCGGAGACATATAAATCCATAGGTTTTAAGATTCTTACTAGTCAGGTATATTCTTAGGCGTTTAATATGGGGTGTTGAGTCCACTTCGTTGAGCAAGGAGTAGCTCTTCTCTATTACATATTTGGCTTATGGAATGGTATCTGTGCTACTTTCAATCTCTGGTTTTATGCAGTACCCGAACTCACCTTTCCCCTTAAGCAAGCATAAGTTGGTTTTCTGCATTTGAGACCCTGTTCTGTTTTGTAATTCAGTTCCTGTGTAGCCAAGTTTACATTCCGTGTATTAGTGATATCTTATGGTGTTTCTTTTTCTGTGTGACTTATTTCACTTAGAATCATCCTACCTGAATCCACACATTATGCTTCTACGGGCCTGATGACATAGATTTCATTGCTGAGTGATATTGCATTGTATGTAAGTACCACAACTTCTTTATCCATTTTTCGTTTTCTGTGATATTGAACTTTTACCGTAAACGAGGTTCTTGTAAACAGAGCCGTCCCAAATTTTGAGGTGGCTGTGTCTTTCTGATTTTAAATTCCCTAAGCTATAGGACCATAAGTGGAAGTGCCCTAGGCTCTGCTGCTTTGTTTTTTGGATGTTTCAGGAAACACCATACACTTCTCCAGAGTGGCTGTTGGCAATTTACATCCTGCCCATCAGCATAACAAGGCTCCTAGTTCTCCATGGCCTGTCCTGCCTTTCTGGATTTTACACTTTTTTCAGATGGCCCTTTTGACCGGGGGGCAGTGAGACTTCATTGTAGTGCAGATTTCCTTTGGAAGCTTGCTTGGTTGGACAAAAAGGGCGTATGCGTTTTTTCCTGAATATATTTCAGGAAAAAACGCATACGCCGCTTTTGGCCAAGTGCATCATTGTGGACGTTCTGCCTCTTTTCCTATGCTTTACATGCAATTCCAGTCTACCTCCTGAAATCGGCTTCCTGCAATTCTGCCCCGCTTTCAAGTCCTCTTGGCAGCCTTACTTCAATATATTTTGGACGATAGCTGTCATTTATAACTCTGCAGGTTTGTGAATTACAGTGCTCCTGAGCTCCTTTCTTCAACTCGCTTTCTTGTGAGCTCGCCGCAACACCGCAGGATTGCTTCAGGCCCTAGTGTGGTTCCGGCACGGCACGCTGAGCCTTTGGTTAATTCCTCTTCCTGATGGGAAATGAGAGTTAAATTTGCCCGTCCAGACACCTCCAGCTAGTCTCTCATTGGTTCTCCCTATTCCTGGTCATTTTCCGCAAAAATTGCAAACTGGGCCAAACAGGAGTTTAAACGCTCTGACTCTCCAAGTGGGGAGAGTGTTAGTAAAGCGTCTGGAATGTTGCACCCGAGTACCAGGGGACAAAAACTGAGACACATTCGAACACGTTTGCCGATCACACGGTGGATCATACTCTGGGTTCCACATGCATGTTTTAGCTGAAGGAAGAATCCCTTAAACCTGGAGATTTGAGACCCATGGAATGGGTACCATGCAATATGACTTCAAGGGTCTGCATTTGCTCACCGAATCTCACCAATCCTATCACTGCTGCGTTTAAGCCACTGTACACATGCTTGATTCTCTTTTGGAGACATATAAATCCATAGGTTTTAAGATTACTAGTCAGGTATATTCTTAGGCGTTTAATATGGGGTGTTGATTCCACTTCATTGAGGAAGGAGTAGCTCTTGTTATTACATATTTGGCTTATGGAACGGTATCTGTGCTAATTTCAATCTCTGGTTTTATGCACCACCCCAACTCACCTTTCCCCTTAAGCAAGAATAAGTTGGTTTTCTACATTTGAGACCCTTTTCTGTTTTGTAATTCTGTTCCTCTGTAGCCAAGTTTACATTCCGTGTAGTAGTGATATCTTATGATGTTTCTTCTTCTGTGTGACTTATTTCACTTAGAATCTTCGTACCTTAATCCATTCATTATGCTGCTATGGGCCTGATGACATAGATTTCGTTGCTGAGTGATATTGCATTGTATTTAAGTACCACAACTTCTTTATCCATTTTTCGCTTTCTGTGATATTGAACTTGTACCGTAAATGAGGTTCTTGTAAACAGAGCCGTCCCAAACTTTGGGGTGGCTGTGTCTTTTTGATTTTAATTTCCCTAAACTATAGGACCATAATTGGAAGTGCCCTAGGCTCTGTTGCTTTGTTTTTTGGATGTTTCAGGAAACACCATACACTTCTCCAGAGTGGCTGTTGGCAATTTACATCCCGCCCATCAGCATAACAAGGCTCCCAGTTCTCCATGGCCTGTCCTGCCTTTCTGGATTTTACACTTTTTTCAGATGGCCCTTTTGATCGGGGGGCAGAGAGACTTCATTGTAGTGCAGATTTCCTTTGCAAGCTTGCTTGGTTGGCCAAAAAGTTCGTATGTGTTTTTTCCTGAATATATTTAGGAAAGAATGCATAGGCACTTTTTGGCCAAGTGAATCATTGTGGACGTTCTGCCTCTTTTCCTATGCTTTACATGCAATTCTAGTCTACCTCCTGATATTGGCTTCCTGCAATTCTGCCCCGCTTTCAAGTCCTCTTGGCAGGCTTACTTCAATATATTTTTGGACGATAGCTGTCATTTATAACTCTGCAGGTTTGTGAATTACAGTGCCCCTGAGCTCCTTTCTTCAACTCGCTTTCTTGTGAGCTGGCCACAGCACCGCAGGATTGCTTTAGGCCCTAGTGTGGTTCCGGCATGGCACGCTGAGCCTTTGGTTAATTCCTCTTCCTGGTGGGAAATGAGAGTTAAATTTGCCCGTCCAGACACCTCCAGCTAGTGTCTCTTTGTTTCTCCCTATTTCTGTTCATTTCCTGCAGAAATTGCAAACTGGGCCAAACAGGAGGTTAAAGGCACTGACTCTCCAAGTGGGGAGAGTGTTAGTAAAGCGTCTGGAATGTTGAACCCGAGTACCAGGGGACGAAAACTGAGAGACATTTGAACACGTTTCCCGATCACACGGTGGATCATACTCTGGGTTCCACATGCATGTTTTAGCTGAAGGCAGAGTCCCTTAAACCTGGAGATTTGAGACCCATGGAATGGGTACCAGGCAGTATGACTTCAAACGGTCTGCATTTGCTCACCTAACCTCACCAATCCTATCACTGTTGCGTTTATGCTGCTGTCCACACGCTTCATTCTCTTTCGGAGACATATAAATCCATAGGTTTTAAGATTCTTACTAGTCAGGTATATTCTTAGGCGTTTAATATGGGGTGTAGAGTCCACTTTGTTGAGCAAGGAGTAGCTCTTGTCTATTACATATTTGGCTTATGGAACGGTATCTGTGCTAATTTCAATCTCTGGTTTTATGCAGCACACCAACTCACCTTTCCCCTTAAGCAAGCATAAGTTGGTTTTCTACCTTTGAGGCCCTGTTCTGTTTTGTAATTCAGTTCCTGTGTAGCCAAGTTTACATTCCATGTATTAGTGATATCTTATGATGTTTCTTTTTCTGTGTGACTTATTTCACTTAGAATCATCGTACCTGAATCAACTCATTATGCTGCTACGGGCCTGATGACATAGATTTCATTGCTGACTGATATTGCATTGTACGTAAGTACCACAACTTCTTTATCCATTTTTCGCTTTTTGCGATATTGAACTTGTACCGTAAACGAGGTTCTTGTAAACAGAGCCGTCCCAAACTTAGGGGTGGCTGTGTCTTTTTGATTTTAATTTCCCTATGCTATAGGACCATAAGTGGAAGTGCCCTAGGCTCTGTTGCTTTGTTTTTTAGATGTTTCAGGAAACACCATACACTTCTCCAGAGGGGCTGTTGGCAATTTATATACCGCCCATCAGCATAACAAGGCTCCCAGTTCTCCATGGCCTGTCCTGCCTTTCTGGATTTTACACTTTTTTCAGATGGCCCTTTTGACCAGGGGGCAGTGAGACTTCATTGTAGTGCAGATTTCCTTTGCAAGCTTGCTTGGTTGGCCAAAAAGGGCGTATGCGTTTTTTCCTGAATATATTCAGGAAAAAACGCATACGCCCTTTTTGGCCAAGTGCATCATTGTGGACGTTCTGCCTGTTTTCCTATGCTTTACATGCAATTCCAGTCCACCAACTGAAATCGGTTTCCTGCAATTCTGCCCCGCTTTCAAGTCCTCTTGGCAGCCTTACTTCAATATATTTTTGGACGATAGCTGTCATTTATAACTCTGCAGGTTTGTGAATGACAGTGCCCCTGAGCTCCTTTCTTCAACTCGCTTTCTTGTGAGCTGGCTGCAACTCCGCAGGATTGCTTCAGGCCCTAGTGTGGTTCCGGCATGGCACATTGAGCCTTTGGTTAATTCCTCTTCCTGGTGGGAAATGAGAGTTAAATTTGCCTGGCCAGACACCTCCAGCTAGTCTCTCATTGGCTCTCCCTATTCCTGTTCATCTTACGCAGAAATTGCCAACTGGGCCAAACAGGAGCTTAAAGGCACTGACTCTCCCAGTGGGGAGAGTGTTAGTGAAGCATCTGGAATGTTGCACCCGACTACCAGGGGACGAAAACTGAGACACATTTAAACACGTTTCCCGATCACATGGTGGATCATACTCTGGGTTCCACATGCATGTTTTAGCTGAAGGAAGAATCCCTTAAACCTGGAGAGTTGAGACCCATGGAATGGGTACCATGCAATATGACTTCAAAGGGTCTGCATTTGCTCACCGATCCTCACCAATGCTATCACTGCTGCATTTATGCCGCTGTACACACGCTTGATTCTCTTTTGGAGACATATAAATCCATAGGTTTTAAGCTTCTTACTAGTCAGGTATATTCTTAGGCGTTTAATATGGGGTGTTGAGTCCACTTCGCTGAGCAAGGAGTAGCTCTTGTGTATTACATATTTGGCTTATGGAACGGTATATGTGCTACTTTCAAACTCTGGTTTTATGCAGCACCCCAACTCACCTTTCCCCTTCAGCAAGCATACGTTGGTTTTCTACATTTGAGACCCTGTTTTGTTTTGTAATTCAGTTCCTGTGTAGCCAAGTTTACATTCCGTGTAGTAGTGATATCTTATGATGTTTCTTTTTCTGTGTGACTTATTTCACTTAGAATCATCGTACCTGAATCCACTCATTATGCTGCTATGGGCCTGATGACATAGATTTCATTGCTGAGTGATATTGCATTGTACGTAAGTACCACAACTTCTTTATCCATTTTTCGCTTTTTGCGATATTGAACTTGTACCGTAAACGAGGTTCTTGTAAACAGAGCCGTCCCAAACTTTGGGGTGACTGTGTCTTTTTGATTTTAATTTCCCTAAGCTATAGGACCATAAGTGGAAGTGCCCTAGGCTCTGTTGCTTTGTTTTTTGGATGTTTCAGGAAACACCATACACTTCTCCAGAGTGGCTGTTGGCAATTTACCTCCCGCCCATCAGCATAACAAGGCTCCCAGTTCTCCATGGCCTGTCCTGCCTTTCTGGATTTTACACTTTTTTCAGATGGCCCTTTTGACCGGGGGGCAGTGAGACTTCATTGTAGTGCAGATTTCCTTTGCAAACTTGCTTGGTTGGCCAAAAAGGGCGTATGCGTTTTTTCCTGAATATATTCAGGAAAAAACGCATATGCCCTTTTTGGCCAAGTGCATCATTGTGGACGTTCTGCCTCTTTTCCTATGCTTTACATGCAATTCCAGTCTACCTCCTGAAATCGGTTTCCTGCAATTCTGCCCCGCTTTCAAGTCCTCTTGGCAGCCTTACTTCAATATATTTTTGGACGATAGCTGTCATTTATAACTCTGCAGGTTTGTGAATGACAGTGCCCCTGAGCTCCTTTCTTCAACTCGCTTTCTTGTGAGCTGGCTGCAACACCGCAGGATTGCTTCAGGCCCTAGTGTTGTTCCGGCATGGCATGCTGAGCCTTTGGTTAATTCCTCTGCCTGGTGGGAAAGTAGAGTTAAATTTGCCCGTCCAGACACCTCCAGCTTGTCTCTCATGGGTTCTCCCTATTCCTGTTCATTTTCCGCAGAAATTGCAAACTGGGCCAAACAGGAGGTTAAAGGCACTGACTCTCCAAGTGGGGAGAGTGTTAGTAAAGCGTCTGGAATGTTGCACCCAAGTACCAGGGGACGAAAACTGAGACACATTTGAACACGTTTCCCGATCACATGGTGGATTATACTCTGGGTTCCACATGCATGTTTTATCTGAAAGAAGAATCCCTTAAACCTGGAGAGTTGAGACCCATGGAATGGGTACCATGCAATATGACTTCAAAGGGTCTGCATTTGCTCACCGATCCTCACCAATGCTATCACTGCTGCGTTTATGCCGCTGTACACACGCTTGATTCTCTTTCGGAGACAGAGAAATCCATAGGTTTTAAGATTCTTACTAGTCAGCTATATTCTTAGGCGTTTAATATGGGGTGTTGAGTCCACTTCGTTGAGCAAGGAGTAGCTCTTGTCTATTACATATTTGGCTTATGGAACGGTATCTGTGCTAATTTCAATCTCTGGTTTTATGCAGCACCCCAACTCACCTTTCCCCTTAAGCAAGCATAAGTTGGTGTACAACATTTGAGACCCTGTTCTGTTTTGTAATTCAGTTCCTGTGTAGCCAAGTTTACATTCCGTGTAGTAGTGATATCTTATGATGTTTCATTTTCTGTGTGACTTATTTCACTTAGAATCATCGTACCTGAATCCACTCATTATGCTGCTACGGGCCTGATGACATAGATTTCATTGCTGAGTGATATTGCATTGTACGTAAGTACCACAACTTCTTTATCCATTTTTCGCTTTCTGTGATATTGAACTTGTACCGTAAATGAGGTTCTTATAAACAGAGCCGTCCCAAACTTTGGGGTGGCTGTGTCTTTTTGATTTTAATTTCCCTAAACTATAGGACCATAAGTGGAAGTGCCCTAGGCTCTGTTGCTTTGTTTTTTGGATGTTTCAGGAAACACCATACACTTCTCCAGAGTGGCTGTTGGCAATTTACATCCCGCCCATCAGCATAACAAGGCTCCCAGTTCTCCATGGCCTGTCCTGCCTTTCTGGATTTTACACATTTTTCAGATGGCCCTTTTGATCGGGGGGCAGAGAGACTTCATTGTAGTGCAGATTTCCTTTGCAAGCTTGCTTGGTTGGCCAAAAAGTTCGTATGTGTTTTTTCCTGAATATATTTAGGAAAGAATGCATAGGCACTTTTTGGCCAAGTGAATCATTGTGGACGTTCTGCCTCTTTTCCTATGCTTTACATGCAATTCTAGTCTACCTCCAGAAATTGGCTCTCTGCAATTCTGCCCCGCTTTCAAGTACTCTTGGCAGTCTTACTTCAATATATTTTTGGACGATAGCTGTCATTTATAACTCTGCAGGTTTGTGAATTACAGTGCCCCTGAGCTCCTTTCTTCAACTCGCTTTCTTGTGAGCTGGCCACAGCACCGCAGGATTGCTTTAGGCCCTAGTGTGGTTCCGGCATGGCACGCTGAGCCTTTGGTTAATTCCTCTTCCTGGTGGGAAATGAGAGTTAAATTTGCCCGTCCAGACTCCTCCAGCTAGTGTCTCTTTGTTTCTCCCTATTTCTGTTCATTTCCTGCAGAAATTGCAAACTGGGCCAAACAGGAGGTTAAAGGCAATGACTCTCCAAGTGGCGAGAGTGTTAGTAAAGCGTCTGGAATGTTGAACCCGAGTACCAGGGGACGAAAACTGAGAGACATTTGAACACGTTTCCCGATCACACGGTGGATCATACTCTGGGTTACACATGCATGTTTTAGCTGAAGGCAGAGTCCCTTAAACCTGGAGATTTGAGACCCATGGAATGGGTACCAGGCAGTATGACTTCAAACGGTCTGCATTTGCTCACCTAACCTCACCAATCCTATCACTGTTGCGTTTATGCTGCTGTACACACGCTTCATTCTCTTTCGGAGACATATAAATCCATAGGTTTTAAGATTCTTACTAGTCAGGTATATTCTTAGGCGTTTAATATGGGGTGTAGAGTCCACTTTGTTGAGCAAGGAGTAGCTCTTGTCTATTACATATTTGGCTTATGGAACGGTATCTGTGCTAATTTCAATCTCTGGTTTTATGCAGCACCCCAACTCACCTTTCCCCTTAAGCAAGCATAAGTTGGTTTTCTACCTTTGAGGCCCTGTTCTGTTTTGTAATTCAGTTCCTGTGTAGCCAAGTTTACATTCCATGTATTAGTGATATCGTATGATGTTTCTTTTTCTGTGTGACTTATTTCACTTAGAATCATCGTACCTGAATCAACTCATTATGCTGCTACGGGCCTGATGACATAGATTTCATTGCTGACTGATATTGCATTGTACGTAAGTACCACAACTTCTTTATCCATTTTTCGCTTTTTGCGATATTGAACTTGTACCGTAAACGAGGTTCTTGTAAACAGAGCCATCCCAAACTTAGGGGTGGCTGTGTCTTTTTGATTTTAATTTCCCTATGCTATAGGACCATAAGTGGAAGTGCCCTAGGCTCTGTTGCTTTGTTTTTTAGATGTTTCAGGAAACACCATACACTTCTCCAGAGGGGCTGTTGGCAATTTATATCCCGCCCATCAGCATAACAAGGCTCCCAGTTCTCCATGGCCTGTCCTGCCTTTCTGGATTTTACACTTTTTTCAGATGGCCCTTTTGACCAGGGGGCAGTGAGACTTCATTGTAGTGCAGATTTCCTTTGCAAGCTTGCTTGGTTGGCCAAAAAGGGCGTATGCGTTTTTTCCTGAATATATTCAGGAAAAAACGCATACGCCCTTTTTGGCCAAGTGCATCATTGTGGACGTTCTGCCTCTTTTCCTATGCTTTACATGCAATTCCAGTCTACCTCCTGAAATCGGTTTCCTGCAATTCTGCCCCGCTTTCAAGTCCTCTTGGCAGCCTTACTTCAATATATTTTTGGACGATAGCTGTCATTTATAACTCTGCAGGTTTGTGGATGACAGTGCCCCTGAGCTCCTTTCTTCAACTCGCTTTCTTGTGAGCTGGCTGCAACACCGCAGGATTGCTTCAGGCCCTAGTGCGGTTCCAGCATGGCACGCTGAGCCTTTGGTTAATTCCTCTTCCTGGTGGGAAAGTAGAGTTAAATTTGCACGTCCAGACACCTCCAGCTTGTCTCTCATGGGTTCTCCCTATTCCTGTTCATTTTCCGCAGAAATTGCAAACTGGGCCAAACAGGAGGTTAAAGGCACTGACTCTCCAAGTGGGGAGAGTGTTAGTAAAGCGTCTGGAATGTTGCACCCGACTACCAGGGGACGAAAACTGAGACACATTTGAACACGTTTCCCGATCACACGGTGGATCGTACTCTGGGTTCCACATGCATGTTTTAGCTGAAGGAAGAATCCCTTAAACCTGGAGAGTTGAGACCCATGGAATGGGTACCATGCAACATGACTTCAAAGGGTCTGCATTTGCTCACCGAACTTCACCAATCCTATCACTGCTGTGTTTATGCCGCTGTACACATGCTTGATTCTCTTTCGGAGACCTATAAATCCATAGGTTTTAAGATTCTTACTAGTCAGGTATATTCTTAGGCATTTAATATGGGGTGTTGAGTGCACTTCTTTGAGCAAGGAGTAGCTCTTGTCTATTACATATTTGACTTATGGAATGGTATGTGCTAATTTCAATCTCTGGTTTTATGCAGCACCCCAACTCACCTTTCCCCTTAAGCAAGCATAAGTTGGTTTTCTACATTTGAGACCCTGTTCTGTTTTGTAATTCAGTTCCTGCGTAGCCAAGTTTACATTCCGTGTATTAATGATATCTTATGATGTTTCTTTTTCTGTGTGACTTATTTCACTTAGAATCATCGTACCTGAATCCACTCATTATGCTGCTATGGGCCTGATGACATAGATTACATTGCTGAGTGATATTGCATTGTACGTAAGTACCACAACTTCTTTATCCATTTTTCGCTTTCTGCGATATTGAACTTGTACCGTAAACGAGGTTCTTGTAAACAGAGCCGTCCCAAACTTTGGGGTGGCTGTGTCTTTTTTATTTTAATTTCCCTAAGCTATGGGACCATAAGTGGAAGTGCCCTAGGCTCTGTTGCTTTGTTTTTTGGATGTTTCAGGAAACACCATACACTTCTCCAGAGTGGCTGTTGGCAATTTACATCCCGCCCATCAGCATAACAAGGCTCCCAGTTCTCCATGGCCTGTCCTGTCGTTCTGGATTTTACACCTTTTTCAGATGGCCCTTTTGACCGGGGGGCAGTGAGACTTCATTGTAGTGCAGATTTCCTTTGCAAGCTTGCTTGGTTGGCCAAAAAGGGTGTATGCGTTTTTCCCTGAATATATTCAGGAAAAAACATATACGCCCTTTTTGGCCAAGTGCATCATTGTGGACGTTCTGCCTCTTTTCCTATTCTTTACATGCAATTCCAGTCTACCTCCTGAAATCGGTTTCCTGCAATTCTGCCCCGCTCTGAAGTCCTCTTGGCAGCCTTACTTCAATATATTTTTGGACGATAGCTGTCATTTATAACTCTGCAGGTTTGTGAATTACAGTGCCCCTGAGCTCCTTTCTTCAACTCGCTTTCTTGTGAGCTGGCTGCAACACCGCAGGATTGCTTAAGGCCCTAGTGTGGTTCCGGCATGGCACACTGAGCCTTTGGTTAATTCCTCTTCCTGGTGGGAAATGAGAGTTAAATTTGCCCGGCCAGACACCTCCAGCTAGTCTCTCATTGGTTCTCCCTATTCCTGTTCATTTTCCGCAGAAACTGCAAAGTGGGCCAAACAGGAGGTTAAAGGCACTGACTCTCTAAGTGGGGAGAGTGTCAGTAAAGCGTCTGGAATGTTGCACCCGAGTACCAGGGGACGAAAACTGAGACACATTTGAACACGTTTCCCTATCACACGGTGTATCATACTCTGGGTTCCACATGCATGTTTTAGCTGAAAGAAGAATCCCTTAAACCTGGAGAGTTGAGACCCATGGAATGGGTACCATGCAATATGACTTCAAAGGGTCTGCATTTGCTCACCGAACCTCACAAATCCTATCACTGCTGCGTTTATGCCGCTGTAGAGACGCTTGATTCTCTTTCGGAGACATATAAATCCATAGGTTTTAAGATTCTTACTAGTCAGGTATATTTTTAGGCATTTAATATGGGGTGTTGGGTCCACTTCGTTGAGCAAGGAGTAGCTCTTGTCTATTACATATTTGGCTTATGGAACGGTATCTGTGCTAATTTCAATCTCTGGTTTTATGCAGCACCCCAACTCACCTTTCCCCTTAAGCAAGCATAAGTTGGTTTTCTACATTTGAGACCCTGTTCTGTTTTGTAATTCAGTTCCTGAGTAGCCAAGTTTACATTCCGTGTAGTAGTGATATCTTATGATGTTTCTTTTTCTGTGTGACTTATTTCACTTAGAATCATCGTACCTGAATCCACTCATTATGCTGCTACGGGCCTGATGACATAGATTTCGTTGCTGGGTGATATTGCATTGTACGTAAGTACCACAACTTCTTTATCCATTTTTCGCTTTCTGTGATATTGAACTTGTACCGTAAATGAGGTTCTTGTAAACAGAGCCGTCACAAACTTTTCGGTGGCTGTGTCTTTTTGATTTTAATTTCCCTAAGCTATAGGACCATAAGTGGAAGTGCCCTAGGCTCTGTTGCTTTGTTTTTTAGATGTTTCAGGAAACACCATACACTTCTCCAGAGTGGCTGTTGGCAATTTACATCCCGCCCATCAGCATAACAAGGCTCCCCGTTCTCCATGGCCTGTCCTGCCTTTCTGGATTTTACACTTTTTTCAGATGGCCCTTTTGACCAGGGGGCAGTGAGACTTCATTGTATTGCAGATTTACTTTGCAAGCTTGCTTGGTTGGCCAAAAAGCGTGTATGCGTTTTTTCCTTAATATTCAGGAAAAAACGCATACGCTCTTTTTGGCCAAGTGCATCATTGAGGACATTCTGCCTCTTTTCCTATGCTTTACATGCAATTCCAGTCTACCTACTGAAATCGGTTTCCTGCAATTCTGCCCCGCATTCAAGTCCTCTTGGCAGCCTTACTTCAATATATTTTTGGACGATAGCTGTACTTTATATTTCAGCAGGTTTGTGAATTACAGTGCCCCTGAGCTCCTTTCTTCAACTCGCTTTCTTGTGAGCTGGCCGCAACACCGCAGGATTGTTTCAGGCCCTAGAGTGGTTCCGGCACGGCACGCTGAGCCTTTGGTTAATTCCTCTTCCTGGTGGGAAATGAGAGTTAAATTTGCCCGGCCAGACACCTGCAGCTAGTCTCTCATTGGTTCTCCCTATTCCTGTTCATTTTCCGCAGAAATTGCAAAGTGGGCCAAACAGGAGGTTAAAGGCACTGACTCTCCAAGTGGGGAGAGTGTTAGTAAAGCGTCTGGAATGTTGCACCCGAGTACCAGGGGACGAAAACTGAGACACATTTGAACACGTTTCCCAATCACACGGTGGACCATACTCTGGGTTCCACATGCATGTTTTAGCTGAAGGAAGAATCCCTTAAACCTGGAGAGCTGAGACCCATGGAATGGGTACCATGCAATATGACTTCAAAGGGTCTGCATTTGCTCACCGAACCTCACCAATCCTATCACTGCTGTGTTTATGCCGCTGTACACACGCTTGATTCTCTTTCGGAGACATATAAATCCATAGGTTTTAAGATTCTTACTAGTCAGGTATATTCTTAGGCGTTTAATATGGGGTGTTGAGTCCACTTCGTTGAGCAAGGAGTAGCTTTTGTCTATTACATATTTGGCTTATGGAACGGTATCTGTGTTTATTTCAATCTCTGGTTTTATGCAGCACCCCAACTCACCTTTCCCCTTAAGCAAGCATAAGTTGGTTTTCTACATTTGAGACCCTGTTCTGTTTTGTAATTCAGTTCCTGAGTAGCCAAGTTTACATTCCGTGTAGTAGTGATATCTTATGATGTTTCTTTTTCTGTGTGACTTATTTCACTTAGAATCATCGTACCTGAATCCACTCATTATGCTGCTACGGGCCTGATGACATAGATTTCGTTGCTGAGTGATATTGCATTGTACGTAAGTACCACAACTTCTTTATCCATTTTTCGCTTTTTGCGATATTGAACTTGTACCGTAAACGAGGTTCTTGTAAACAGAGCCATCCCAAACTTAGGGGTGGCTGTGTCTTTTTGATTTTAATTTCCCTATGCTATAGGACCATAAGTGGAAGTGCCCTAGGCTCTGTTGCTTTGTTTTTTAGATGTTTCAGGAAACACCATACACTTCTCCAGAGGGGCTGTTGGCAATTTATATCCCGCCCATCAGCATAACAAGGCTCCCAGTTCTCCATGGCCTGTCCTGCCTTTCTGGATTTTACACTTTTTTCAGATGGCCCTTTTGACCAGGGGGCAGTGAGACTTCATTGTAGTGCAGATTTCCTTTGCAAGCTTGCTTGGTTGGCCAAAAAGGGCGTATGCGTTTTTTCCTGAATATATTCAGGAAAAAACGCATACGCCCTTTTTGGCCAAGTGCATCATTGTGGACGTTCTGCCTCTTTTCCTATGCTTTACATGCAATTCCAGTCTACCTCCTGAAATCGGTTTCCTGCAATTCTGCCCCGCTTTCAAGTCCTCTTGGCAGCCTTACTTCAATATATTTTTGGACGATAGCTGTCATTTATAACTCTGCAGGTTTGTGGATGACAGTGCCCCTGAGCTCCTTTCTTCAACTCGCTTTCTTGTGAGCTGGCTGCAACACCGCAGGATTGCTTCAGGCCCTAGTGCGGTTCCAGCATGGCACGCTGAGCCTTTGGTTAATTCCTCTTCCTGGTGGGAAAGTAGAGTTAAATTTGCACGTCCAGACACCTCCAGCTTGTCTCTCATGGGTTCTCCCTATTCCTGTTCATTTTCCGCAGAAATTGCAAACTGGGCCAAACAGGAGGTTAAAGGCACTGACTCTCCAAGTGGGGAGAGTGTTAGTAAAGCGTCTGGAATGTTGCACCCGACTACCAGGGGACGAAAACTGAGACACATTTGAACACGTTTCCCGATCACACGGTGGATCGTACTCTGGGTTCCACATGCATGTTTTAGCTGAAGGAAGAATCCCTTAAACCTGGAGAGTTGAGACCCATGGAATGGGTACCATGCAACATGACTTCAAAGGGTCTGCATTTGCTCACCGAACTTCACCAATCCTATCACTGCTGTGTTTATGCCGCTGTACACATGCTTGATTCTCTTTCGGAGACCTATAAATCCATAGGTTTTAAGATTCTTACTAGTCAGGTATATTCTTAGGCATTTAATATGGGGTGTTGAGTGCACTTCTTTGAGCAAGGAGTAGCTCTTGTCTATTACATATTTGACTTATGGAATGGTATGTGCTAATTTCAATCTCTGGTTTTATGCAGCACCCCAACTCACCTTTCCCCTTAAGCAAGCATAAGTTGGTTTTCTACATTTGAGACCCTGTTCTGTTTTGTAATTCAGTTCCTGCGTAGCCAAGTTTACATTCCGTGTATTAATGATATCTTATGATGTTTCTTTTTCTGTGTGACTTATTTCACTTAGAATCATCGTACCTGAATCCACTCATTATGCTGCTATGGGCCTGATGACATAGATTACATTGCTGAGTGATATTGCATTGTACGTAAGTACCACAACTTCTTTATCCATTTTTCGCTTTCTGCGATATTGAACTTGTACCGTAAACGAGGTTCTTGTAAACAGAGCCGTCCCAAACTTTGGGGTGGCTGTGTCTTTTTTATTTTAATTTCCCTAAGCTATGGGACCATAAGTGGAAGTGCCCTAGGCTCTGTTGCTTTGTTTTTTGGATGTTTCAGGAAACACCATACACTTCTCCAGAGTGGCTGTTGGCAATTTACATCCCGCCCATCAGCATAACAAGGCTCCCAGTTCTCCATGGCCTGTCCTGTCGTTCTGGATTTTACACCTTTTTCAGATGGCCCTTTTGACCGGGGGGCAGTGAGACTTCATTGTAGTGCAGATTTCCTTTGCAAGCTTGCTTGGTTGGCCAAAAAGGGTGTATGCGTTTTTCCCTGAATATATTCAGGAAAAAACATATACGCCCTTTTTGGCCAAGTGCATCATTGTGGACGTTCTGCCTCTTTTCCTATTCTTTACATGCAATTCCAGTCTACCTCCTGAAATCGGTTTCCTGCAATTCTGCCCCGCTCTGAAGTCCTCTTGGCAGCCTTACTTCAATATATTTTTGGACGATAGCTGTCATTTATAACTCTGCAGGTTTGTGAATTACAGTGCCCCTGAGCTCCTTTCTTCAACTCGCTTTCTTGTGAGCTGGCTGCAACACCGCAGGATTGCTTAAGGCCCTAGTGTGGTTCCGGCATGGCACACTGAGCCTTTGGTTAATTCCTCTTCCTGGTGGGAAATGAGAGTTAAATTTGCCCGGCCAGACACCTCCAGCTAGTCTCTCATTGGTTCTCCCTATTCCTGTTCATTTTCCGCAGAAACTGCAAAGTGGGCCAAACAGGAGGTTAAAGGCACTGACTCTCTAAGTGGGGAGAGTGTCAGTAAAGCGTCTGGAATGTTGCACCCGAGTACCAGGGGACGAAAACTGAGACACATTTGAACACGTTTCCCTATCACACGGTGTATCATACTCTGGGTTCCACATGCATGTTTTAGCTGAAAGAAGAATCCCTTAAACCTGGAGAGTTGAGACCCATGGAATGGGTACCATGCAATATGACTTCAAAGGGTCTGCATTTGCTCACCGAACCTCACAAATCCTATCACTGCTGCGTTTATGCCGCTGTAGAGACGCTTGATTCTCTTTCGGAGACATATAAATCCATAGGTTTTAAGATTCTTACTAGTCAGGTATATTTTTAGGCATTTAATATGGGGTGTTGGGTCCACTTCGTTGAGCAAGGAGTAGCTCTTGTCTATTACATATTTGGCTTATGGAACGGTATCTGTGCTAATTTCAATCTCTGGTTTTATGCAGCACCCCAACTCACCTTTCCCCTTAAGCAAGCATAAGTTGGTTTTCTACATTTGAGACCCTGTTCTGTTTTGTAATTCAGTTCCTGAGTAGCCAAGTTTACATTCCGTGTAGTAGTGATATCTTATGATGTTTCTTTTTCTGTGTGACTTATTTCACTTAGAATCATCGTACCTGAATCCACTCATTATGCTGCTACGGGCCTGATGACATAGATTTCGTTGCTGGGTGATATTGCATTGTACGTAAGTACCACAACTTCTTTATCCATTTTTCGCTTTCTGTGATATTGAACTTGTACCGTAAATGAGGTTCTTGTAAACAGAGCCGTCACAAACTTTTCGGTGGCTGTGTCTTTTTGATTTTAATTTCCCTAAGCTATAGGACCATAAGTGGAAGTGCCCTAGGCTCTGTTGCTTTGTTTTTTAGATGTTTCAGGAAACACCATACACTTCTCCAGAGTGGCTGTTGGCAATTTACATCCCGCCCATCAGCATAACAAGGCTCCCCGTTCTCCATGGCCTGTCCTGCCTTTCTGGATTTTACACTTTTTTCAGATGGCCCTTTTGACCAGGGGGCAGTGAGACTTCATTGTATTGCAGATTTACTTTGCAAGCTTGCTTGGTTGGCCAAAAAGCGTGTATGCGTTTTTTCCTTAATATTCAGGAAAAAACGCATACGCTCTTTTTGGCCAAGTGCATCATTGAGGACATTCTGCCTCTTTTCCTATGCTTTACATGCAATTCCAGTCTACCTACTGAAATCGGTTTCCTGCAATTCTGCCCCGCATTCAAGTCCTCTTGGCAGCCTTACTTCAATATATTTTTGGACGATAGCTGTACTTTATATTTCAGCAGGTTTGTGAATTACAGTGCCCCTGAGCTCCTTTCTTCAACTCGCTTTCTTGTGAGCTGGCCGCAACACCGCAGGATTGTTTCAGGCCCTAGAGTGGTTCCGGCACGGCACGCTGAGCCTTTGGTTAATTCCTCTTCCTGGTGGGAAATGAGAGTTAAATTTGCCCGGCCAGACACCTGCAGCTAGTCTCTCATTGGTTCTCCCTATTCCTGTTCATTTTCCGCAGAAATTGCAAAGTGGGCCAAACAGGAGGTTAAAGGCACTGACTCTCCAAGTGGGGAGAGTGTTAGTAAAGCGTCTGGAATGTTGCACCCGAGTACCAGGGGACGAAAACTGAGACACATTTGAACACGTTTCCCAATCACACGGTGGACCATACTCTGGGTTCCACATGCATGTTTTAGCTGAAGGAAGAATCCCTTAAACCTGGAGAGCTGAGACCCATGGAATGGGTACCATGCAATATGACTTCAAAGGGTCTGCATTTGCTCACCGAACCTCACCAATCCTATCACTGCTGTGTTTATGCCGCTGTACACACGCTTGATTCTCTTTCGGAGACATATAAATCCATAGGTTTTAAGATTCTTACTAGTCAGGTATATTCTTAGGCGTTTAATATGGGGTGTTGAGTCCACTTCGTTGAGCAAGGAGTAGCTTTTGTCTATTACATATTTGGCTTATGGAACGGTATCTGTGTTTATTTCAATCTCTGGTTTTATGCAGCACCCCAACTCACCTTTCCCCTTAAGCAAGCATAAGTTGGTTTTCTACATTTGAGACCCTGTTCTGTTTTGTAATTCAGTTCCTGAGTAGCCAAGTTTACATTCCGTGTAGTAGTGATATCTTATGATGTTTCTTTTTCTGTGTGACTTATTTCACTTAGAATCATCGTACCTGAATCCACTCATTATGCTGCTACGGGCCTGATGACATAGATTTCGTTGCTGAGTGATATTGCATTGTACGTAAGTACCACAACTTCTTTATCCATTTTTCGCTTTCTGCGATATTGAACTTGTACCGTAAACGAGGTTCTCGTAAACAGAACTGTCCCAAACTTTGGGGTGGCTGTGTCTTTTTGATTTTAATTTCCCTAAGCTATAGGACCATAAGTGGAAGTGCCATAGGCTTTGTTGCTTTGTTTTTTTTATGTTTCAGGAAACACCATACACTTCTCCAGAGTGGCTGTTGGCAATTTACATCCCGCCCATCAGCATAACAAGGCTCCCAGTTCTCCATGGCCTGTTCTGCCTTTCTGGATTTTACACTTTTTTCAGATGGCCCTTTTGACCATGGTAAGTGAGACTTCATTGTAGTGCAGATTTCCTTTGCAAGCTTGCTTGGTTGGCCAAAAAGGGCATATGCGTTTTTTCCTGAATATATTCAGGAAAAAACGCATACGCCCTTTTTGGCCAAGTGCATCATTGTGGACGTTCTGCCTCTTTTCCTATGCTTTACATGCAATTCCAGTCTACCTCCTGAAATCGGTTTCCTGAAATTCTGCCCCGCTTTCAAGTCCTCTTGGCAGCCTTACTTCAATATATTTTTGGACGATAGCTGTCATTTATAACTCTGCAGGTTTGTGAATTACAGTGCCCCTGAGCTCCTTTCTTCAACTCGCTTTCTTGTGAGCTGGCCACAACACCACAAGATTGGTACAGGCCCTAGTGTGGTTCCGGCATGGCACGCTGAGCCTTTGGTTAATTCCTCTTCCTGGTCGGAAATGAGAGTTAAATTTTCCCGTCCAGACACCTCCAGCTAGTCTCTCATTGATTCTCCGTATTTCTGTTCATTTTCCGTAGAAATTGCAAACTGGGCCAAACAGGAGGTTAAAGGCACTGACTCTCCAAGTTGGGAGAGTGTTAGTAAAGCGTCTGGAATGTTGCACCCGAGTATCAGGGGATGAAAACTGAGACACATTTGAACATATTTCCCGATCACATGGTGGATCATACTCTGGGTTCCACATGCATGTTTTAGCTGAAGGAAGAATCCCTTAAACCTGCATAGTTGAGACCTATGGAATGGGTACCATGCAATATGACTTCAAAGGGTCTGCATTTGCTCACTGAACCTCACCAATCCTATCACTGCCGTGTTTATGCCGCTGTACACACGCTTGATTCTCTTTCGGAGACATATAAATCCATAGGATTTAAGATTCTTACTAGTCAGGTGTATTCTTAGGCGTTTAATATGGGGTGTTGAGTCCACTTCGTTGAGCAATGAGTAGCTCTTGTCTATTACATATTTGGCTTATGGAACGGTATCTGTGCTAATTTCAATCTCTGGTTTTATGCAGCACCCCAACTCACCTTTCCCCATAAGCAAGCATAAGTTGGTTTTCTACATTTGAGACACTGTTCTGTTTTGTAATTCAGTTCCTGTGTAGCCAAGTTTACATTCCGTGTAGTAGTGATATCTTATGATGTTTCTTTTTCTGTGTGACTTATTTCACTTAGAATCATCGTACCTCAATCTACTCATTATGCTGCTACGGGCCTGATTACATAGATTTCATTGCTGAGTGATATTGCATTGCATGTAAGTACCACAAATTCTTTATCCATTTTTCGCTTTCTGTGATATTGAACTTGTACCCTAAACGAGGTTCTTGTAAACAGAGCTGTCCCAAACTTTGGGGTGGCTGTGTCTTTTTGATTTTAATTTCCCTAAGCTATAGGACCATAAGTGGAAGTGCCCTAGGCTCTGTTGCTTTGTTTTTTAGATGTTTCAGGAAACACCATACACTTCTCCAGAGTGGCTGTTGGCATTTTACATCCCGCTCATCAGCATAACACGGCTCCCAGTTCTCCATGGCCTGTCGTGACTTTTTGTATTTTACAATTTTTTCAGATGGCCCTTTTGACCGGGGGGCAGTGAGACTTCATTGTAGTGCAGATTTCCTTTGCAAGCTTGCTTGGTTGGCCAAAAAGGGCGTATGCGTTTTTTCCTGAATACATTCAGGAAAAAACGCATACGCACTTTTTGGCCAAGTTCATCATTGTGGACGTTCTGCCTCTTTTCCTATGCTTTACATGCAATTCCAGTCTGCCTCCTGAAATTGGTTTCCTGCAATTCTGCCCCGATTTCAAGTCCTCTTGGCAGCCTTACTTCAATATATTTTTGGACGATAGCTGTCATTTATAACTCTGCAGGTTTGTGAATGACAGTGCCACTGAGCTCCTTTCTTCAACTTGCTTTGTTGTGAGCTGGCCGCAACACTGCAGGATTGCTTCAGGCCCTAGTGTGGGTCCAGCATGGCATGCTGAGCCTTCGGTTAATTCCTCTTCCTGGTAGGAACTTAGAGTTCAATTTGCCCGTCCAGACACCTCCAGCTAGTCTCTCATTGGTTCTCCCTATTCCTGTTCATTTTCCGCAGAAATTGCAAACTGGGCCAAACAGGAGGTTAAAGGCACTGACTCTCCAAGTAGGGAGAGTGTTAGTAAAGCATCTGGAATGTTGCATCTGAGTACCAGGGGATGAAAACTGAGACACATTTGAACACGTTTCCCGATCACATGGTGGATCATACTCTGGGTTCCACATGCATGTTTTAGCTGAATGAAGAATCCCTTAAACCTGGAGAGTTGAGACCCATGGAATGGGTACCATGCAATATGACCTCAAAGTGTCTGCATTTGCTCACCGAACCTCACCAATCCTATCACTGCTGCGTTTATGCCGCTGTACACACGCTTGATTCTCTTTCGGAGACATAGAAATCCATAGGTTTTAAGATTCTTACTAGTCAGGTATATTCTTAGGCGTTTAATATGGGGTGTTGAGTCCACTTCGTTGAGCAAGGAGTAGCTCTTGTCTATTACATATTTGGCTTATGGAACGGTATGTGTGCTAATTTCAATCTCTGGTTTTATGCAGCACACCAACTCACCTTTCCCCTTAAGCAAGTATAAGTTGGTTTTCTACATTTGAGACCCTGTTCTGTTTTGTAATTCAGTTCCTGTGTAGCCAAGTTTACATTCCGTATAGTAGTGATATCTTATGATGTTTCTTTTTCTGTGTGACTTATTTCACTTAGAATCATCGTACCTGAATCCACTCATTATGCTGCTATGGGCCTGATGACATAGATTTCATTGCTGAGTGATATTGCATTGTACGTAAGTACCACAACTACTTTATCCATTTTTCGCTTTCTGTGATATTGAACTTGTACCATAAACGAGGTTCTTGTAAACAGAGCCGTCCCAAACTTTGGGGTGGCTGTGTCTTTTTGAATTTAATTTCCCTAATCTATAGGACCATAAGTGGAAGTGCCCTAGGCTCTGTTGCTTTGTTTCTTAGATGTTTCAGGAAACACCATACACTTCTCCAGAGTGGCTGTTGGCAATTTACATCCCGCCCATCAGCATAACAAGGCTCCCAGTTCTCCATGGCCTGTCCTGCCTTTGGGAATTTACACTTTTTTCAGATGGCCCTTTTGACCAGGGGGCAGTGAGACTTCATTGTAGTGCAGATTTCCTTTGCAAGCTTGCTTGGTTGGCCAAAAAGGGCGTATGCGTTTTTTCCTGAATATATTCAGCAAAAAACGCATAAGCACTTTTTAGCCAAGTGCATCATTGTGGACGTTCTGCCTCTTTTCCTATGCTTTACATGCCATTCCAGTCTGCCTCCTGAAATCGGTTTCCTGCAATTCTGCCCCGCTTTCAAGTCCTCTTGGCAGCCTTACTTCAATATATTTTTGGACGATAGCTGTCATTTGTAACTCTGCAGGTTTGTGAATTACAGTGCCCTGAGTTCCTTTCTTCAACTCGCTTTCTTGTGAGCTGGCCGCAACACCGCAGGATTGCTTCAGGCCCTAGTGGGGTTCCGGCATGGCACGCTGAGCCTTTGGTTAACTCCTCTTCCTGGTGGGAAATGAGATTTAAATTTGCCCGTCCAGACACCTCCAGCTAGTCTCTCATTGGTTCTCCCTATTCCTGTTCATTTTCCGCAGAAATTGTAAATTGGGCCAAACAGGAGGTTAAAGGCACTGACTCTCCAAGTTGGGAGAGTGTTAGTAAAGCGTCTGGAATGTTGCACCCGAGTACCAGGGGACGAAAACTGAGACACATTTGAACACATTTCCCGATCACACGGTGGATCATAATCTGGGTTCCACATGCATGTTTTAGCTGAAGGAAGAATCCCTTAAACCTGGAGAGTTGAGACCCATGGAATGGGTACCATGCAATATGACTTCAAAGGGTCTGTATTTGCTCACCGATCCTCACCAATCCTATCACTGCTGCGTTTATGCCACTGTACACACGCTTGATTCTCTTTCGGAGACATATCAATCCATAGGTTTTACGATTCTTACTAGTCAGGTATAATTTTAGGCGTTTAATATTGGGTGTTGAGTCCACTTCGTTGAGCAAGGAGTAGCTCTTGTCTATTACATATTGGCTTATGGAACGGTATCTGTGCTAATTTCAATCTCTGGTTTTATGCAGCACCCCAACTCACCTTTCCCCATAAGCAAGCATAAGTTGGTTTTCTACATTTGAGACCCTGTTCTGTTTTGTAATTCAGTTCCTGTGTAGCCAAGTTTACATTCCGTGTAGTAGTGATATCTTATGATGTTTCTTTTTCTGTGTGACTTATTTCACTTAGAATCATCGTACCTGAATCCACTCATTATGCTGCTACGGGCCTGATGACATAGATTTCATTGCTGAGTGATATTGCATTGCATGTAAGTACCACAAATTCTTTATCCATTTTTCGCTTTCTGTGATATTGAACTTGTACCCTAAACGAGGTTCTTGTAAACAGAGCTGTCCCAAACTTTGGGGTGGCTGTGTCTTTTTTATTTTAATTTCCCTAAGCTATAGGACCATAAGTGGAAGTGCCCTAGGCTCTGTTGCTTTGTTTTTTAGATGTTTCAGGAAACACCATACACTTCTCCAGAGTGGCTGTCGGCAATTTACATCCCACCCATCAGCATAACAAGGCTCCCAGTTCTCCATGGCCTGTAATGACTTTTTGTATTTTACACTTTTTTCAGATGGCCCTTTTGAACAGGGGGCAGTGAGACTTCATTGTAGTGCAGATTTCCTTTGCAAGCTTGCTTGGTTGGCCAAAAAGGGCGTATGCGTTTTTTCCTGAATATATTCAGGAAAAAACGCATAAGCACTTTTTGGCCAAGTGCATCATTGTGGACTTTCTGCCTGTTTTCCTATGCTTTACTTTCCATTCCAGTCTGCCTCCTGAAATTGGTTTCCTGCAATTCTGCCCCGCTTTCAAGTCCTCTTGGCAGCCTTACTTCAATATATTTTTGGACGATAGCTCTCATTTATAACTCTGCAGGTTTCTGAATAACAGTGCCCTGAGTTCCTTTCTTCAACTCGCTTTCTTGTGAGCTGGCCGCAACACCGCAGGATTGCTTCAGGCCCTAGTGGTGTTCCGGCATGGCACGCTGAGCCTTTGGTTAACTCCACTTCCTGGTGGGAAATGAGAGTTAAATTTGCCCGTCCAGACACCTCCAGCTAGTCTCTCATTGGTTCTCCCTATTCCTGTTCATTTTCCGAAGAAATTGCAAACTGTGCCAAACAGGAGGTTAAAGGCACAGACTCTCCTAGTGCGGAGAGTGTTAGTAAAGCGTCTGGAATGTTGCACCCGAGTACCAGGGGACGAAAACTGAGACACATTTGAATACATTTCCCGAACACACGGTGGATCATACTCTGGGTTCCACATGCATGTTTTAGCTGAAGGAAGAATCCCTTAAACCTGGAGAGTTGAGACCCATGGAATGGGTACCATGCAATATGACTTCAAAGGGTCTGCATTTGCTCACTGAACCTCACCAATCCTATCACTGCTGCGTTTATGCCGCTGTACACACGCTTGATTCTCTTTCGGAGACATATAAATCCATAGGTTTTAAGATTCTTAGTAGTCACGTATATTCTTAGGCGTTTAATATGGGGTGTTGAGTCCACTTCTTTGAACAAGGAGTAGCTCTTGTCTATTACATATTTGGCTTATGGAACGGTATCTGTGCTAATTTCAATCTCTCATTTTATGCAGCACCCCAACTCACCTTTCCCCTTAAGCAAGCATAAGTTGGTTTTCTACATTTGAGACCCTGTTCTGTTTTGTAATTCAGTTCCTGTGTAGCCAAGTTTACATTCCGTGTACTAGTGATATCTTATGATGTTTCTTTTTCTGTGTGACTTATTTCACTTAGAATCGTCGTACCTGAATACACTCATTATGCTGCTACGGGCCTGATGACATAGATTTCATTGCTGAGTGATATTGCATTGTACGTAAGTACCACAACTTCTTTATCCATATTTTGCTTTCTGTGATATTGAACTTGTACCGTAAACGAGGTTCTTGTAAACAGAGCCGTCCCAAACTTTGGGGTGGCTGTGTCTTTTTTATTTTAATTTCCCTAAGCTATAGGACCATAAGTGGAAGTGCCCTAGGCTCTGTTGCTTTGTTTTGTAGATGTTTCAGGAAACACCATACACTTCTCCAGAGTGGCTGTTGGCAATTTTCATCCCACCCTTCAGCATGACAAGGCTCCCTGTTCTTCACGGCCTCTCCTGCCTTTCTGGATTTTACACTTTTTTCAGATGGCCCATTTGACCAGGGGGCAGTGAGACTTCATTGTAGTGCAGATTTCCTTTGCAAGCTTGCTTGCTTGGCCAAAAAGGGCGTATGCGTTTTTTTCTGAATATATTCAGGAAAAAACGCATACGCCCTTTTTGGCCAAGTGCATCATTGTGGACGTTCTGCCTCTTTTCCTATGCTTTACATGCAATTCCAGTCTACCTCCTGAAATCGGTTTCTTGCAATTCTGCCCCGCTTTCAAGTCCTCTTGGCAGCCTTACTTCAATATATTTTTCGACGATAGCTGTCATTTATAACTGTGCAGGTCTGTGAATTACAGTGCCCCTGAACTCCTTTCTTCAACTCGCTTTCTTTTGAGCTGGCCACAAAACCGCAGGATTGCTTCAGGCCCTAGTGTGGTTCCGGCATGGCACGCTGAGCCTTTGGTTAATTCCTCTTCCTGGTGCGAAATGAGAGTTCAATTTTACCGTCCAGACACCTCCAGCTACTCTCTCATGGGTTCTCCATATTCCTGTTCATTTTCCGCAGAAATTGCAAACTGGGCCAAACAGGAGGTTAAAGGCACTGACTCTCCAAGTGGGGAGAGTGTTAGTAAAGCATCTGGAATGTTGCACCCGAGTACCAGGGGATGAAAACTGAGACACATTTGAACACGTTTCCCGATCACACGGTGGATCATACTCTGGGTTCCACATGCATGTTTTAGCTGAAGGAAGAATCCCTTAAACCTGGAGAGTTGAGACCCATGGAATGGCTAATATGCAATATGACTTCAAAGGGTCTGCATTTGCTCACCGAACCTCACCAATCCTATCACTGTTGTATTTATGCCACTGTACACACGCTTGATTCTCTTTCGGAGACATATAAATCCATAGGTTTTAAGATTCTTACTAGTCAGGTATATTCTTAGGCGTTTAATATGGGGTGCTGAGTCCACTTCCTTGAGCAAGGAGTAGCTCTTGTCTATTACATATTTGGCTTATGGAACGGTATCTGTGCTAATTTCAATCTCTGGTTTTATGCAGCACCCCAACTCACCTTTCCCCTTAAGCAAGCATAAGTTGGTTTTCTACATTTGAGACCCTGTTCTGTTTTGTAATTCAGTTCCTGTGTAGCCATGTTTACATTCCGTGTAGTAGTGATATCTTATGATGTTTCTTTTTCTGTGTGACTTATTTCACTAAGAGTCATCGTACCTGAATCCACTCATTATGCTGCTTCGGGCCAGATGACATAGATTTCATTGCTGAGTGATATTGCATTGTACGTAAGTACCACAACTTCTTTATCCATTTTTCGCTTTCTGTGATATTGAACTTGTACCGTAAACGAGGTTCTTGTAAACAGAGCCGTCCCAAACTTTGGGGTGGCTGTGTCTTTTTGATTTTAATTTCCCTAAGCTATAGGACCATAAGTGGAAGTGCCCTAGGCTCTGTTGCTTTGTTTTTTAGATGTTTCAGGAAACACCATACACTTCTCCAGAGTGGCTGTTGGCAATTTACATGCCAGCCATCAGCATAACAAGGCTCCCAGTTCTCCATGGCCTGTCCTGCCTTTCTGGATTTTACACTTTTTTCAGATGACCCTTTTGACAGGGGGCCAGTGAGATTTCAATGTAGTGCAGATTTCGTTTGCAAGCTTGCTTTGTTGGCCAAAAAGTGCGTATGCGTTTTTTCCTGAATATATTCAGGAAAAAATGCATACGCCCTTTTTGGCCAAGTGCATCATAGTGGACGTTCTGCCCCTTTTCCTATGCTTTACATGCAATTAGAGTCTACCTCCTGAAATCGGTTTCCTTCAATTCTGCCCTGCTTTCAAGTCCTCTTGGCAGCCTTACTTCAATATATTTTTGGACGATAGCTGTCATTTATAACTCTGCAGGTTTGTGAATTACAGTGCCCCTGAGCTCCTTTCTTCAACTCGCTTTCTTGTGAGCTGGCCGCAACTCCGCAGGATTGCTTCAAGCCCTAGTGTGGTTCCGGCATGGCACACTTTGCCTTTGGTTAATTCCTCTTCCTGGTGGGAAATGAGAGTTAAATTTGCCCGTCCAGACACCTCCAGCTAGTCTCTCATGGGTTCTCCCTATTCCTGTTCATTTTCCGCAGAAATTGCAAACTGGGCCAAACAGGAGGTTAAAGGCACTGAGTCTCCAAGTGGGGAGAGTGTTAGTAAAGTGTCTGGAATGTTGCACCCGAGTACCAGGGAACAAAAACTGAGACACATTTCAACACGTTTCCCGATCACATGGTGGATCATACTCTGGGTTCCACATGCATGTTTTAGCTGAAGGAAGAATCCCTTAAACCTGGAGAGTTGAGACCCATGGAATGGGTGCCATGCAATATGACTTCAAAGGGTCTGCATTTGCTCACCGAACCTCACCAATCCTATCACTGCTGCGTTTATGCCGCTGTACACACGCTTGATTCTCTTTTGGAGACATTTAAAACCATAGGTTTTAATATTCTTACTAGTCAGGTATATTCTTAGGAGTTTAATATGGGGTGTTGAGTCCACTTCGTTGAGCAAGGAGTAGCTCTTGTCTATTACATATTTGGCTTATGGAACGGTATCTGTGTTCATTTCAATCTCTGGTTTTATGCAGCACCCCAACTCACCTTTCCCCTTAAGGAAGCATAAGTTAGTTTTCTACATTTGAGACCCTGTTCTGTTTTGTAATTCAGTTCCTGTGTAGCCAAGTTTACATTCCGTGTAGTAGTGATATCTTATGATGTTTCTTTTTCTGTGCGACTTATTTCACTTAGAATCATCGTACCAGAATCCACTCCTTATGCTGCTACGGGTCTGATGACATAGATTTCACTGCTGAGTGATATTGCATTGTACGTAAGTACCACAACGTCTTTATCCATTTTTCGCGTTCTGTGATATGGAACTTGTACCGTAAACGAGGTTCTTGTAAACAGAGCCGGCCCAAACTTTGGGGTGGCTGTGTCTTTTTGATTTTAATTTCCCTATGCTATAGGACCATAAGTGGAAGTGCCCTAGGCTCTGTTGCTTTGTTTTTTAGATGTTTCAGGAAACACCATACACTTTTTCAGAGTGGCTGTTGGCAATTTACATCCTGCCTGTCAGCATAACAATGCTCCCTGTTCTCCATGGCCTGTCCTGCCTTTCTGGATTTTACACTTTTTTCAGATGGCCCTTTTGACCGGGGGGCAGTGAGACTTCATTTTAGTGCAGATTTCTTTGCAAGCTTGCTTGTTTGGCCAAAAAGGGCATATGCGTTTTTTCCTCAATATATTCAGGAAAAAACGCATACGCACTTTTTGGTCAAGTGCATCATTGTGGACGTTCTGCCTCTTTTCCTATGCTTTACATGCAATTCCAGTCTACCTCCTGAAATCGGTTTCCTGCAATTCTGCCCTGCTTTCAAGTCCTCTTGGCCGCCTTACTTCAATATATTTTTGGACGATAGCTGTCATTTATAACTCTGCATGTTTGTGAATGACAGTGTCCTAGAGCTCCTTTCTTCAACTCGCTTTCTTTTGAGCTGGCCGCAATACCACAGGATTGCTTCAGGCCCTAATGTGGTTCCGGCACGGCACGCTGAGCCTTTGTTTAATTCCTCTTCCTGGTGGGAAATGAGAGTTAAATTTGCCCGTCCAGACACCTCCAGCTAGTCTCTCATTGGTTCTCCCTATTCCTGTTCATTTTCCGCACAACTTGCAAACTGGGCCAAACAGGAGGTTAAAGGCACTGAGTCTCCAAGTGGGGAGAGTGCTGGTAAAGCGTCTGGAATTTTGCACCCAAGTACCAGGGGATGAAAACTGAGGCACATTTGAACTCGTTTCCCGATCACACGGTGGATCATACTCTGGGTTCCACATGCATGTTCCAGCTGAAGGAAGAATCCCTTAAACCTGGAGAGTTGAGACCCATGGAATGGGTACCATGCAATATGACTTCAAAGGGTCTGCATTTGCTCACCGAACATCACCAATCCTATCACTGCTGCGTTTACGCCGCTGTACACACGCTTGATTCTCTTTCGGAGACATATAAATCCATAGGTTTTAAGATTCTTACTAGTCAGGTGTATTCTTAGGCGTTAAATATGGTGTCTTGAGTCCACTTCGTTGAGCAAGGAGTAGCTCTTGTCTATTACATATTTGGCTTATGGAACGGTATCTGTGCTAATTTCAATCTCTGGTTTTATGCAGCACCCCAACTCACCTTTCCCCTTAAGCAAGCATAAGTTTGTTTTCTACATTTGAGACCCTGTTCTGTTTTGTAATTCAGTTCCTCTGTAGCCAAGTTTACATTCCGTGTACTAGTGATATAGTATGAGGTTTCTTTTTCTGTGTGACTTATTTTGTTTAGAATCATCGTACCTGAATCCACTCATTATGCTGCCTCGGGCCTGAAGACATAGATTTCATTGCTGAGTGATATTGCATTGTACGTAAGTACCACAACTTCTTTATCCATTTTTCGCTTTCTGTGATATTGAACTTGAACCGTAAATGAGGTTCTTGTAAACAGAGCCATCCCAAATTTTGGGGTGGCTGTGTCTTTTTGATTTTAATTTCTCTAAGCTATAAGACCATAAGTGGAAGTGCCCTAGACTCTGTTGCTTTGTTTTTTAGATGTTTCAGGAAACACCATACACTTCTCCAGAGTGGCTGTTGGCAGTTTACATCCTGCCCATCAGCATAACAAGGCTCCCAGTTCTCCATGGCCTGTCCTGCCTTTCTGGATTTTACACTTTTTTCAGATGGCCCTTTTGACCAGGGGTCAGTGAGACTTCATTGTAGTGCAGATTTCCTTTGCAAGCTCGCTTGGTTGGCCAAAAAGGGCGTATGCGTTTTTTCCTGAATATATTCAGGAAAAAACGCATACGCCCTTTTTGGCCAAGTGCATCATTGTGGACGTTCTGCCTCTTTGCCTGTGCTTTACATGCAATTCCAGTCTACCTCCTGAAATTGGTTTCCTGCAATTCTGCCCCACCTTCAAGTCCTCTTGGCAGCCTTACTTCAATATATTTTTGGACGATAGCTGTCATTTTAACTCTGCAGGTTTGTGAATTACAGTTCCCCTGAGCTCCTTTCTTCAACTCGCTTTCTTGTGAGCTGGCCGCAACACTGCAGGATTGCTGCAGGCCCTAGTGCGGTTCCGGCATGGCATGCTGAGCCTTTGGTTAATTCCTCTTCCTGGTGGGAAATGAGAGTTAAATTTGCCCGTCCAGACACCTCCAGCTAGTCTCTCATTGGTTCTCCCTATTCCTGTTCATTTTCCGCAGAAATTGCAAACTGTGCCAAACAGGAGGTTAAAGGCACAGACTCTCCTAGTGCGGAGAGTGTTAGTAAAGCGTCTGGAATGTTGCATCCGAGTACCACGGGACGAAAACTGAGACACATTTGAACACATTTCCCGATCACACGGTGGATCATACTCTGGGTTCCACATGCATGTTTTAGCTGAAGGAAGAATCCCTTAAACCTGGAGAGTTGAGATCCATGGAATGGGTACCATGCAATATGACTTCAAAGGGTCTGCATTTGCTCACCGAACCTCACCCATTCTATCACTGCTGCGTTTATGCCGCTGTACACATGCTTGATTCTCTTTCGGAGACATATAAATCCATAGGTTTTAAGATTCTTACTAGTCAGGTATATTCTTAGGCATTTAATATGGGGTGTTGAGTCCACTTCGTTGAGCAAGGAGTAGCTCTTGTCTGTTACATATTTGGCTTATGGAATGGTATCTGTGCTAATTTCAACCTCTGCTTTTATGCAGCACCCCAACTCACCTTTCCCCTTAAGCAAGCATAAGTTGGTGTTCTATATTTGAGACCCTGTTCTGTTTTGTAATTCAGTTCCTGTGTAGCCAAGTTTACATTCCGTGTAGTAGTGATATCTTATGATGTTTCTTTTTCTGTGTGACTTATTTCGCTTAGAATCATCGTACCTGAATCTACTCATTATGCTGCTACGGGCCTGATGACATAGATTTCATTGCTGAGTGATATTGCATTGTACGTAAGTACCACAACTTCTTTATCCACTTTTAGCTTTCTGTGATATTGAACTTGTACCATAAATGAGGTTCTTGTAAACAGAGCTGTCCCAAATTTTAGGGTGGCTGTGTCTTTTTGATTTTAATTTCCCTAAGCTGTAGGACCATAACTGGAAGTGCCCTAGGCTCTGTTGCTTTGTTTTTTAGATGTTTCAGGAAACACCATACACTTTTCCAGAGTGGCTGTTGGCAATTTACATCTCGTCCATCAGCATAAGATGACTCCCAGTTCTCCATGGCCTGTTCTGCCTTTCTGGATTTTACACTTTTTTCAGATGTCCCTTTTGACCGGGGGGCAGTGAGACTCCATTGTAATGCAGATCTCCTTTGCAACCTTGCTTGGTTGGCCAAAAAGGGCGTATGCGTTTTTTCCTGAATATATTCAGGAAAAAACGCATACGCCCTTTTTGGCCAAGTGCAATATTGTGGACGTTCTGCCTCTTTTCCTATGCTTTACATGCAATTCCAGTCTACCTCCTGAAATCGGTTTCCTGCAATTCTGCCCCGTTTTCAAGTCCTCTTGGCAGCCTTACTTCAATATATTTTTGGACGATAGCTGTCATTTATAACTGTGCAGGTTTGTGAATTACAGTGCCCCTGAGCTCCTTTCTTCAACTTGCTTTCTTGTGAGCTGGCCGCAGCACCGCAGGATTGCTTCAGGCCCTAGTGTGGTTCCGTAATTGCACGCTGAGCCTTTGGGTAATTCCTCTTCCTGTTGGGAAATGAGAGTTAAATTTGCCCGTCCAGACACCTCCAACTAGTCTCTCATTGGTTCTCCCTATTCCTGTTGATTTTCCGAAGAAATTGCAAACTGGGCTAAACAGGAGGTTAAAGGCACTGACTCTCCAAGTGCGGAGAGTGTTAGTAAAGCGTCTGGAATGTTGCACCCGAGTACCAGGGGACGAAAACTGAGACACATTTGAATACATTTCCCGAACACACGGTGGATCATACTCTGGGTTCCACATGCATGTTTTAGCTGAAGGAAGAATCCCTTAAACCTGGAGAGTTGAGATCCATGGAATGGGTACCATGCAATATGACTTCAAAGGGTCTGCATTTGCTCACTGAACCTCACCAATCCTATCACTGCTGCGTTTATGCCGCTGTACACACGCTTGATTCTCTTTCGGAGACATATAAATCCATAGGTTTTAAGATTCTTAGTAGTCACGAATATTCTTAGGCGTTTAATATGGGGTGTTGAGTCCACTTCTTTGAACAAGGAGTAGCTCTTGTCTATTACATATTTGGCTTATGGAACGGTATCTGTGCTAATTTCAATCTCTCATTTTATGCAGCACCCCAACTCACCTTTCCCCTTAAGCAAGCATAAGTTGGTTTTCTACATTTGAGACCCTGTTCTGTTTTGTAATTCAGTTCCTGTGTAGCCAAGTTTACATTCCGTGTACTAGTGATATCTTATGATGTTTCTTTTTCTGTGTGACTTATTTCACTTAGAATCGTCGTACCTAAATACACTCATTATGCTGCTACGGGCCTGATGACATAGATTTCATTGCTGAGTGATATTGCATTCTACGTAAGTACCACAACTTCTTTATCCATATTTTGCTTTCTGTGATATTGAACTTGTACCGTAAACGAGGTTCTTGTAAACAGAGCCGTCCCAAACTTTGGGGTGGCTGTGTCTTTTTTATTTTAATTTCCCTATGCTATAGGACCATAAGTGGAAGTGACCTAGGCTCTGTTGCTTTGTTTTGTAGATGTTTCAGGAAACACCATACACTTCTCCAGAGTGGCTGTTGGCAATTTTCATCCCACCCTTCAGCATGACAAGGCTCCCAGTTCTCCACGGCCTCTCCTGCCTTTCTGGATTTTACACTTTTTTCAGATGGCCCCTTTGACCAGGGGGCAGTGAGACTTCATTGTACTGCAGATTTCCTTTGCAAGCTTGCTTGCTTGGCCAAAAAGGGCGTATGCGTTTTTTTCTGAATATATTCAGGAAAAAACGCATACGCCCTTTTTGGCCAAGTGCATCATTGTGGACGTTCTGCCTCTTTTCCTATGCTTTACATGCAATTCCAGTCTACCTCCTGAAATCGGTTTCTTGCAATTCTGCCCCGCTTTCAAGTCCTCTTGGCAGCCTTACTTCAATATATTGTTCGACGATAGCTGTCATTTATAACTGTGCAGGTCTGTGAATTACAGTGCCCCTGAACTCCTTTCTTCAACTCGCTTTCTTTTGAGCTGGCCACAAAACCGCAGGATTGCTTCAGGCCCTAGTGTGGTTCCGGCATGGCACGCTGAGCCTTTGGTTAATTCCTCTTCCTGGTGCGAAATGAGAGTTCAATTTTCCCGTCCAGACACCTCCAGCTACTCTCTCATGGGTTCTCCCTATTCCTGTTCATTTTCCGCAGAAATTGCAAACTGGGCCAAACAGGAGGTTAAAGGCACTGACTCTCCAAGTGGGGAGAGTGTTAGTAAAGCATCTGGAATTATGCACCCGAGTACCAGGGGATGAAAACTGAGACACATTTGAACACGTTTCCCGATCACACGGTGGATCATACTCTGGGTTCCACATGCATGTTTTAGCTGAAGGAAGAATCCCTTAAACCTGGAGAGTTGAGACCCATGCAATGGGTACCATGCAATATGACTTCAAAGGGTCTGCATTTGCTCACCGAACCTCACCAATCCTATCACTGCTGCATTTATGCCGCTGTACACACGCTTGATTCTCTTTCGGAGACATATAAATCCATAGGTTTTAAGATTCTTACTAGTCAGGTATATTCTTAGGCGTTTAATATGGGGTGTTGAGTCCACTTCGTTGAGCAAGGAGTAGCTCTTTTCTATTACATATTTGGCTTATGGAACGGTATCTGTGCTAATTTCAATCTCTGGTTTTATGCAACACCCCAACTCACCTTTCCCCTTAAGCAAGCATAAGTTGGTGTTCTACATTTGATACACTATTCTGTTTTGTAATTCAGCTCCTGTGTAGCCAACTTTACATTCCGTGTAGTAGTGATATCTTATGAAGTTTCTTTTTCTGTGTGACTTATTTCACTTAGAATCATCATAACTGAATCCACTCATTATGCTGCTACGGGCCTGATGACATAGATTTCATTGCTGAGTGATATTGCATTGTACGTAAGTACCACAACTTCTTTATCCATTTTTCGCTTTCTGTGATATTGAACTTGTACCGTAAACGAGGTTCTTGTAAACAGAGAAACTTTGGGGTGGCTGTGTCTTTTTGATTTTAATTTCCCTAAGCTATAGGACCATAAGTGGAAGTGCCCTAGGGTCTGTTGCTTTGTTTTTTGGATGTTTCAGGAAACACCATACACTTCTCCAGAGTGGCTGTTGGCAATTTACATCCCGCCCATCAGCATAACAAGGCTCCCAGTTCTCCATGGCCTGTCCTGCCTTTCTGGATTTTACACTTTTTTCAGATGGCCCTTTTGACCGGGGGGCAGTGAGACTTCATTGTAGTGCAGATTTCCTTTGCAAGCTTGCTTGGTTGGCCAGAAAGGGCGTATGCGTTTTTTCCTGAATATATTCAGGAAAAAACGCATACGCCCTTTTTGGCCAAGTGCATCATTGTGGACGTTCTGCCTCTTTTCCTATGCTTTACATGCAATTCCAGTCTACCTCATGAAATCTGTTTCCTGCAATTCTGCCCCGCTTTCAAGTCCTCTTGGCAGCCTTACTTCAATATATTTTTGGACGATAGCTGTCATTTATAACTGTGCAGGTTTGTGAATGACAGTTCCCCTGAGCTCCTTTCTTCAACTCACTTTCTTGTGAGCTGGCCGCAACACCGCAGGATTGCATCAGGCTCTAATCTGGTTCCGGCACGGCACGCTGAGCCTTTGGTTAATTCCTCTTCCTGGTGGGAAATGAGAGTTAAATTTGCCCGTCCAGACACCTCCAGCTAGTCTCTCATTGGTTCTCCCTATTCCTGTTCATTTTCCGAAGAAATTGCAAACTGGGCCAAACAGGAGGTTAAAGGCATTGACTTTCCAAGTGGGGAGAGTGTTAGTGAAGCGTCTGGAATGTTGAACCCGAGTATCAGGGGACGAAAACTGAGACATATTTGAACACGTTTCCCAATCTCACGGTGATCATACTCTGGATTCCACATGCATGTTTTAGCTGAAGGAAGAATCCCTTAAACCTGAAGAGTTGAGACCCATGGAATGGGTAATATGCAATATGACTTCAAAGGGTCTGCATTTGCTCACCGAACCTCACCAATCCTATCACTGCTGCATTTATGCCGCTGTACACACGCTTGATTCTCTTTCGGAGACATATAAATCCATAGGTTTTAAGATTCTTACTAGTCAGGTATATTCTTAGGCGTTTAATATGGGGTGTTGAGTCCACTTCGTTGAGCAAGGAGTAGCTCTTTTCTATTACATATTTGGCTTATGGAACGGTATCTGTGCTAATTTCAATCTCTGGTTTTATGCAACACCCCAACTCACCTTTCCCCTTAAGCAAGCATAAGTTGGTGTTCTACATTTGATACACTATTCTGTTTTGTAATTCAGCTCCTGTGTAGCCAACTTTACATTCCGTGTAGTAGTGATATCTTATGAAGTTTCTTTTTCTGTGTGACTTATTTCACTTAGAATCATCATAACTGAATCCACTCATTATGCTGCTACGGGCCTGATGACATAGATTTCATTGCTGAGTGATATTGCATTGTACGTAAGTACCACAACTTCTTTATCCATTTTTCGCTTTCTGTGATATTGAACTTGTACCGTAAACGAGGTTCTTGTAAACAGAGAAACTTTGGGGTGGCTGTGTCTTTTTGATTTTAATTTCCCTAAGCTATAGGACCATAAGTGGAAGTGCCCTAGGGTCTGTTGCTTTGTTTTTTGGATGTTTCAGGAAACACCATACACTTCTCCAGAGTGGCTGTTGGCAATTTACATCCCGCCCATCAGCATAACAAGGCTCCCAGTTCTCCATGGCCTGTCCTGCCTTTCTGGATTTTACACTTTTTTCAGATGGCCCTTTTGACCGGGGGGCAGTGAGACTTCATTGTAGTGCAGATTTCCTTTGCAAGCTTGCTTGGTTGGCCAAAAAGGGCGTATGCGTTTTTTCCTGAATATATTCAGGAAAAAACGCATACGCCCTTTTTGGCCAAGTGCATCATTGTGGACGTTCTGCCTCTTTTCCTATGCTTTACATGCAATTCCAGTCTACCTCATGAAATCTGTTTCCTGCAATTCTGCCCCGCTTTCAAGTCCTCTTGGCAGCCTTACTTCAATATATTTTTGGACGATAGCTGTCATTTATAACTGTGCAGGTTTGTGAATGACAGTTCCCCTGAGCTCCTTTCTTCAACTCACTTTCTTGTGAGCTGGCCGCAACACCGCAGGATTGCATCAGGCTCTAATCTGGTTCCGGCACGGCACGCTGAGCCTTTGGTTAATTCCTCTTCCTGGTGGGAAATGAGAGTTAAATTTGCCCGTCCAGACACCTCCAGCTAGTCTCTCATTGGTTCTCCCTATTCCTGTTCATTTTCCGAAGAAATTGCAAACTGGGCCAAACAGGAGGTTAAAGGCATTGACTTTCCAAGTGGGGAGAGTGTTAGTGAAGCGTCTGGAATGTTGCACCCGAGTATCAGGGGACGAAAACTGAGACATATTTGAACACGTTTCCCAATCACACGGTGATCATACTCTGGATTCCACATGCATGTTTTAGCTGAAGGAAGAATCCCTTAAACCTGAAGAGTTGAGACCCATGGAATGGGTACCATGCAATATGACTTCAAAGGGTCTGCATTTGCTCACCGAACCTCACCAATCCTATCACTGTTGTGTTTATGCCACTGTACACACGCTTGATTCTCTTTTGGAGACATATAAATCCATAGGTTTTAAGATTCTTACTAGTCAGGTATATTCGTAGCCGTTTAATATGCGGTGTTGAGTCCACTTCGTTGAGCAAGGAGTAGCTCTTGTCTATTACATATTTGGCTTATGGAACGGTATCTTTGCTAATTTCAATCTCTGGTTTTATGCCGCACCCCAACTCACCTTTCCCCTTCAGCAAGCATAAGTTGGTTTTCTACATTTGAGACCCTGTTCTGTTTTGTAATTCAGTTCCTATGTAGCCATGTTTACATTCCGTGTAGTAGTGATATCTTATGATGTTTCTTTTTCTGTGTGACTTATTTCACTTAGAGTCATCGTACCTGAATCCACTCATTATGCTGCTACGGGCCTGATGACATAGATTTCATTGCTGAGTGATATTGCATTGTACGTAAGTACCACAACTTCTTTATCCATTTGTCGCTTTCTGTGATATTGAACTTGTACCTTAAATGAGGTTCTTGTAAACAGAGCCGTCCCAAACTTTGGGGTGGCTGTGTCTTTTTTATTTTAATTTCCCTAAGCTATAGGACCATAAGTGGAAGTGCCCTAGGCTCTGTTGCTTTGTTTTTTAGATGTTTCACGAAACACCATACACTTCTCCAGAGTGACTGTTGGCAATTTACATGCCAGCCATCAGCATAACAAGGCTCCCAGTTCTCCATGGCCTGTCCTGCCTTTCTGGATTTTACACTTTTTTCAGATGACCCTTTTGACCGGGGGCCAGTGAGATTTCAATGTAGTGCAGATTTCGTTTGCAAGCTTGCTTTGTTGGCCAAAAAGTGCGTATGCGTTTTTTCCTGAATATATTCAGGAAAAAATGCATACGCCCTTTTTGGCCAAGTGCATCATAGTGGACGTTCTGCCCCTTTTCCTATGCTTTACATGCAATTAGAGTCTACCTCCTGAAATCGGTTTCCTTCAATTCTGCCCTGCTTTCAAGTCCTCTTGGCAGCCTTACTTCAATATATTTTTGGACGATAGCTGTCATTTATAACTCTGCAGGTTTGTGAATTACAGTGCCCCTGAGCTCCTTACTTCAACTCGCTTTCTTGTGAGCTGGCCGCAACTCCGCAGGATTGCTTCAAGCCCTAGTGTGGTTCCGGCATGGCACACTGTGCCTTTGGTTAATTCCTCTTCCTGGTGGGAAATGAGAGTTAAATTTGCCCGTCCAGACACCTCCAGCTAGTCTCTCATGGGTTCTCCCTATTCCTGTTCATTTTCCGCAGAAATTGCAAACTGGGCCAAACAGGAGGTTAAAGGCACTGAGTCTCCAAGTGGGGAGAGTGTTAGTAAAGTGTCTGGAATGTTGCACCCGAGTACCAGGGAACAAAAACTGAGACACATTTCAACACGTTTCCCGATCACATGGTGGATCATACTCTGGGTTCCACATGCATGTTTTAGCTGAAGGAAGAATCCCTTAAACCTGGAGAGTTGAGACCGATGGAATGGGTGCCATGCAATATGACTTCAAAGGGTCTGCATTTGCTCACCGAACCTCACCAATCCTATCACTGCTGCGTTTATGCCGCTGTACACACGCTTGATTCTCTTTTGGAGACATTTAAAACCATAGGTTTTAATAATCTTACTAGTCAGGTATATTCTTAGGAGTTTAATATGGGGTGTTGAGTCCACTTCGTTGAGCAAGGAGTAGCTCTTGTCTATTACATATTTGGCTTATGGAACGGTATCTGTGTTCATTTCAATCTCTGGTTTTATGCAGCACCCCAACTCACCTTTCCCCTTAATCAAGCATAAGTTAGTTTTCTACATTTGAGACCCTGTTCTGTTTTGTAATTCAGTTCCTGTGTAGCCAAGTTTACATTCCGTGTAGTAGTGATATCTTATGATGTTTCTTTTTCTGTGTGACTTATTTCACTTAGAATCATCGTACCAGAATCCACTCCTTATGCTGCTACGGGTCTGATGACATAGATTTCACTGCTGAGTGATATTGCATTGTACGTAAGTACCACAACGTCTTTATCCATTTTTCGCGTTCTGTGATATTGAACTTGTACCGTAAACGAGGTTCTTGTAAACAGAGCCGGCCCAAACTTTGGGGTGGCTGTGTCTTTTTGATTTTAATTTCCCTATGCTATAGGACCATAAGTGGAAGTGCCCTAGGCTCTGTTGCTTTGTTTTTTAGATGTTTCAGGAAACACCATACACTTTTTCAGAGTGGCTGTTGGCAATTTACATCCTGCCTGTCAGCATAACAATGCTCCCTGTTCTCCATGGCCTGTCCTGCCTTTCTGGATTTTACACTTTTTTCAGATGGCCCTTTTGACCGGGGGGCAGTGAGACTTCATTTTAGTGCAGATTTCTTTGCAAGCTTGCTTGTTTGGCCAAAAAGGGCATATGCGTTTTTTCCTCAATATATTCAGGAAAAAACGCATACGCCCTTTTTGGTCAAGTGCATCATTGTGGACGTTCTGCCTCTTTTCCTATGCTTTACATGCAATTCCAGTCTACCTCCTGAAATCGGTTTCCTGCAATTCTGCCCTGCTTTCAAGTCCTCTTGGCCGCCTTACTTCAATATATTTTTGGACGATAGCTGTCATTTATAACTCTGCATGTTTGTGAATGACAGTGTCCTAGAGCTCCTTTCTTCAACTCGCTTTCTTTTGAGCTGGCCGCAATACCACAGGATTGCTTCAGGCCCTAATGTGGTTCCGGCACGGCACGCTGAGCCTTTGTTTAATTCCTCTTCCTGGTGGGAAATGAGAGTTAAATTTGCCCGTCCAGACACCTCCAGCTAGTCTCTCATTGGTTCTCCCTATTCCTGTTCATTTTCCGCAGAACTTGCAAACTGGGCCAAACAGGAGGTTAAAGGCACTGAGTCTCCAAGTGGGGAGAGTGCTGGTAAAGCGTCTGGAATTTTGCACCCAAGTACCAGGGGATGAAAACTGAGGCACATTTGAACTCGTTTCCCGATCACACGGTGGATCATACTCTGGGTTCCACATGCATGTTCCAGCTGAAGGAAGAATCCCTTAAACCTGGAGAGTTGAGACCCATGGAATGGGTACCATGCAATATGACTTCAAAGGGTCTGCATTTGCTCACCGAACCTAACCAATCCTATCACTGCTGCGTTTACGCCGTTGTACACATGCTTGATTCTCTTTCGGAGACATATAAATCCATAGGTTTTAAGATTCTTACTAGTCAGGTGTATTCTTAGGCGTTAAATATGGTGTCTTGAGTCCACTTCGTTGAGCAAGGAGTAGCTCTTGTCTATTACATATTTGGCTTATGGAACGGTATCTGTGCTAATTTCAATCTCTGGTTTTATGCAGCACCCCAACTCACCTTTCCCCTTAAGCAAGCATAAGTTTGTTTTCTACATTTGAGACCCTGTTCTGTTTTGTAATTCAGTTCCTCTGTAGCCAAGTTTACATTCCGTGTACTAGTGATATAGTATGAGGTTTCTTTTTCTGTGTGACTTATTTTGTTTAGAATCATCGTACCTGAATCCACTCATTATGCTGCCTCGGGCCTGAAGACATAGATTTCATTGCTGAGTGATATTGCATTGTACGTAAGTACCACAACTTCTTTATCCATTTTTCGCTTTCTGTGATATTGAACTTGAACCGTAAATGAGGTTCTTGTAAACAGAGCCATCCCAAATTTTGGGGTGGCTGTGTCTTTTTGATTTTAATTTCTCTAAGCTATAGGACCATAAGTGGAAGTGCCCTAGACTCTGTTGCTTTGTTTTTTAGATGTTTCAGGAAACACCATACACTTCTCCAGAGTGGCTGTTGGCAGTTTACATCCTGCCCATCAGCATAACAAGGCTCCCAGTTCTCCATGGCCTGTCCTGCCTTTCTGGATTTTACACTTTTTTCAGATGGCCCTTTTGACCAGGGGTCAGTGAGACTTCATTGTAGTGCAGATTTCCTTTGCAAGCTCGCTTGGTTGGCCAAAAAGGGCGTATGCGTTTTTTCCTGAATATATTCAGGAAAAAACGCATACGCCCTTTTTGGCCAAGTGCATCATTGTGGACGTTCTGCCTCTTTGCCTATGCTTTACATGCAATTCCAGTCTACCTCCTGAAATCGGTTTCCTGCAATTCTGCCCCACCTTCAAGTCCTCTTGGCAGCCTTACTTCAATATATTTTTGGACGATAGCTGTCATTTATAACTCTGCAGGTTTGTGAATTACAGTTCCCCTGAGCTCCTTTCTTCAACTCGCTTTCTTGTGAGCTGGCCGCAACACTGCAGGATTGCTGCAGGCCCTAGTGCGGTTCCGGCATGGCATGCTGAGCCTTTGGTTAATTCCTCTTCCTGGTGGGAAATGAGAGTTAAATTTGCCCGTCCAGACACCTCCAGCTAGTCTCTCATTGGTTCTCCCTATTCCTGTTCATTTTCCGCAGAAATTGCAAACTGTGCCAAACAGGAGGTTAAAGGCACAGACTCTCCTAGTGCGGAGAGTGTTAGTAAAGCGTCTGGAATGTTGCATCCGAGTACCACGGGACGAAAACTGAGACACATTTGAACACATTTCCCGATCACACGGTGGATCATACTCTGGGTTCCACATGCATGTTTTAGCTGAAGGAAGAATCCCTTAAACCTGGAGAGTTGAGATCCATGGAATGGGTACCATGCAATATGACTTCAAAGGGTCTGCATTTGCTCACCGAACCTCACCCATTCTATCACTGCTGCGTTTATGCCGCTGTACACATGCTTGATTCTCTTTCGGAGACATATAAATCCATAGGTTTTAAGATTCTTACTAGTCAGGTATATTCTTAGGCATTTAATATGGGGTGTTGAGTCCACTTCGTTGAGCAAGGAGTAGCTCTTGTCTGTTACATATTTGGCTTATGGAATGGTATCTGTGCTAATTTCAACCTCTGCTTTTATGCAGCACCCCAACTCACCTTTCCCCTTAAGCAAGCATAAGTTGGTGTTCTATATTTGAGACCCTGTTCTGTTTTGTAATTCAGTTCCTGTGTAGCCAAGTTTACATTCCGTGTAGTAGTGATATCTTATGATGTTTCTTTTTCTGTGTGACTTATTTCGCTTAGAATCATCGTACCTGAATCTACTCATTATGCTGCTACGGGCCTGATGACATAGATTTCATTGCTGAGTGATATTGCATTGTACGTAAGTACCACAACTTCTTTATCCACTTTTAGCTTTCTGTGATATTGAACTTGTACCATAAATGAGGTTCTTGTAAACAGAGCTGTCCCAAATTTTAGGGTGGCTGTGTCTTTTTGATTTTAATTTCCCTAAGCTATAGGACCATAAGTGGAAGTGCCCTAGGCTCTGTTGCTTTGTTTTTTAGATGTTTCAGGAAACACCATACACTTTTCCAGAGTGGCTGTTGGCAATTTACATCTCGTCCATCAGCATAACATGACTCCCAGTTCTCCATGGCCTGTTCTGCCTTTCTGGATTTTACACTTTTTTCAGATGTCCCTTTTGACCGGCGGGCAGTGAGACTCCATTGTAATGCAGATCTCCTTTGCAACCTTGCTTGGTTGGCCAAAAAGGGCGTATGCGTTTTTTCCTGAATATATTCAGGAAAAAACGCATACGCCCTTTTTGGCCAAGTGCAATATTGTGGACGTTCTGCCTCTTTTCCTATGCTTTACATGCAATTCCAGTCTACCTCCTGAAATCGGTTTCCTGCAATTCTGCCCCGTTTTCAAGTCCTCTTGGCAGCCTTACTTCAATATATTTTTGGACGATAGCTGTCATTTATAACTGTGCAGGTTTGTGAATTACAGTGCCCCTGAGCTCCTTTCTTCAACTTGCTTTCTTGTGAGCTGGCCGCAGCACCGCAGGATTGCTTCAGGCCCTAGTGTGGTTCCGTAATTGCACGCTGAGCCTTTGGGTAATTCCTCTTCCTGTTGGGAAATGAGAGTTAAATTTGCCCGTCCAGACACCTCCAGCTAGTCTCTCATTGGTTCTCCCTATTCCTGTTGATTTTCCGAAGAAATTGCAAACTGGGCTAAACAGGAGGTTAAAGGCACTGACTCTCCAAGTGCGGAGAGTGTTAGTAAAGTGTCTGGAATGTTGCACCCGAGTACCAGGGGACGAAAACTGAGACACATTTGAATACATTTCCCGAACACACGGTGGATCATACTCTGGGTTCCACATGCATGTTTTAGCTGAAGGAAGAATCCCTTAAACCTGGAGAGTTGAGACCCATGGAATGGGTACCATGCAATATGACTTCAAAGGGTCTGCATTTGCTCACTGAACCTCACCAATCCTATCACTGCTGCGTTTATGCCGCTGTACACACGCTTGATTCTCTTTCAGAGACATATAAATCCATAGGTTTTAAGATTCTTAGTAGTCACGTATATTCTTAGGCGTTTAATATGGGGTGTTGAGTCCACTTCTTTGAACAAGGAGTAGCTCTTGTCTATTACATATTTGGCTTATGGAACGGTATCTGTGCTAATTTCAATCTCTCATTTTATGCAGCACCCCAACTCACCTTTCCCCTTAAGCAAGCATAAGTTGGTTTTCTACATTTGAGACCCTGTTCTGTTTTGTAATTCAGTTCCTCTGTAGCCAAGTTTACATTCCGTGTACTAGTGATATAGTATGAGGTTTCTTTTTCTGTGTGACTTATTTTGTTTAGAATCATCGTACCTGAATCCACTCATTATGCTGCCTCGGGCCTGAAGACATAGATTTCATTGCTGAGTGATATTGCATTGTACGTAAGTACCACAACTTCTTTATCCATATTTTGCTTTCTGTGATATTGAACTTGAACCGTAAATGAGGTTCTTGTAAACAGAGCCATCCCAAATTTTGGGGTGGCTGTGTCTTTTTGATTTTAATTTCTCTAAGCTATAGGACCATAAGTGGAAGTGCCCTAGACTCTGTTGCTTTGTTTTTTAGATGTTTCAGGAAACACCATACACTTCTCCAGAGTGGCTGTTGGCAGTTTACATCCTGCCCATCAGCATAACAAGGCTCCCAGTTCTCCATGGCCTGTCCTGCCTTTCTGGATTTTACACTTTTTTCAGATGGCCCTTTTGACCAGGGGTCAGTGAGACTTCATTGTAGTGCAGATTTCCTTTGCAAGCTCGCTTGGTTGGCCAAAAAGGGCGTATGCGTTTTTTCCTGTCGAAAAGACGCATACACCCTTCTTGGCCAAGTGCATCATTGTGGACGTTCTGCCTCTTTTCCTATGCTATACATGCAACTCCAGTCTACCTCCTGAAATCGGTTTCCTACAATTCTGCCCCGCTTTCAAGTGTTCTTGGCAGCCTTACTTCAATAAGTTTTTGGACGATAGCTATCATTTATAACTCTGCAGGTTTGTGAATTACAGTGCCCCTGAGCTCCTTTCTTCACCTCGCTTTCTTGTGAGCTAGCCGCAACACCGCAGGATTGCTTCAGGCCCTAGTGTGGTTCCGGCATGGCACGCTGAGCCTTTGGTTAATTCCTCTTCCTGGTGGGAAATGATAGTTAAATTTGCCCGTCCACACACCTCCAGCTAGTCTCTCATTGGTTCTCCCTAGTCCTGTTCATCTTCCGCAGAAATTGCAAACTGGGCCACACAGGAGGTTAAAGGCACTGACTCTCCAAGTGGGGAGAGTGTTAGTAAAGCATCTGGAATGTTGCACCCGAGTACCAGCGGACGAAAACTGAGACACATTTGAACACGTTTCCCGATCACATGGTGGATCATACTCTGGGTTCCACATGCATGTTTTAGCTGAAGGAAGAATCCCTTAAACCTGGAGAGTTGACACCCATGGAATGGGTATCATGCAATATGACTTCAAAGGGTCTGCATTTACTCACCGAGCCTGACCAGTCCTATCACTGCTGCGTTTATGCCGCTGTACACACGCTTGATTCTCTTTCGGAGACATAAATATCCATAGGTTTTAAGATTCTTACTAGTCAGGTATAATCTTAGGCGTTTAATATGGGGTGTTGTGTCCTCTTCGTTGACAAGGAGTAGCTCTTGTCTATTACATATTTGGCTTATGGAAAGGTATCTGTGCTAATTTCAATCTCTGGTTTTATGTAGCACCCCAACTCACCTTTCCCCTTAAGCAAGCATAAGTTGGTTTTCTACATTTGAGACCCTGTTCTGTTTTGTAATTCAGTTCCTGTGTAGCCAAGATTACATTCCGTGTAGTAGTGATATCTTATGATGTTTCTTTTTCTGTGTGACTTATTTCACTTAGAATCATCGTACCTGAATCCACTCATTATGCTGCTACGGGCCTGATGACATAGATTTCATTGCTGAGTGATATTGCATTGTATGTAAGTACCACAAAGTCTTTATCTATTTTTCGCTTTCTGTGATATTGAACTTGTCCCATAAACGAGGTTCTTGTAAATAGAGGCGTCCCAAACTTTGGGGTGACTGTGTCTTTTTGATTTTAATTTCCCTAAGTTATAGGACCATATGTGGAAGTGCCCTAGGCTCTGTTGCTTTGTTTTTTAGATGTTTCAGGAAACACCATACACTTCTCCAGAGTGGCTGTTGGCAATTTACATACCACCCATCAGCATAACAAGGCTCCCAGTTCTCCATGGCCTGTCCTGCCTTTCTGGATTTTACACTTTCTCAGAAGGCCCTTTTGACCCGGGGGCAGTGAGACTTCATTGTAGTGCAGATTTCCTTTGCAAGCTTGCTTGGTTGGCCAAAAAGGGCGTATGCGTTTTTTCCTGAATATATTCAGGAAAAAACGCATACGCCCTTTTTGGCCAAGTGCATCATTGTGGACGTTCTGCCTCTTTTCCTATGCTTTACATGCAATTCCAGTCTAACTCCTGAAATCGGTTTCCTGCAATTCTGCCCTGCTATCAAGTCCTCTTGGCAGCCTTACTTCAATATATTTTTGGACGATAGCTGTCATTTATAACTCTGCAGGTTTGTGAGTGACAGTGCCCCTGAGCTCCTTTCTTCAACTCGCTTTCTTGTGAGCTGGCCGCAACACCGCAGGATTGCTTCAGGCCTTAGTGTGGTTCCGGCACGGCACACTGAGCCTTTGGTTAATTCCTCTTCCTGGTGGGAAATGAGAGTTAAATTTGCCCGTCCACACACCTCCAGCTAGTCTCTCATTGGTTCTCCCTAGTCCTGTTCATCTTCCGCAGAAATTGCAAACTGGGCCACACAGGAGGTTAAAGGCACTGACTCTCCAAGTGGGGAGAGTGTTAGTAAAGCATCTGGAATGTTGCACCCGAGTACCAGCGGACGAAAACTGAGACACATTTGAACACGTTTCCCGATCACATGGTGGATCATACTCTGGGTTCCACATGCATGTTTTAGCTGAAGGAAGAATCCCTTAAACCTGGAGAGTTGAGACCCATGGAATGGGTACCATGCAATATGACTTCAAATGGTCTGCATTTGCTCACCGAACCTCACCAAACCTCACCAAACCAATCACTGCTGCGTTTATGCCGCTGTACACACACTTGATTCTCTTTCGGAGACATATAAATCCATAGGTTTTAAGATTCTTACTAGTCAGGTATATTCTTAGGTGTTTAATATGGGGTGTTGAGTCCACTTCGTTGAGCAAGGAGTAGCTCTTGTCTATTATATATTTGGCTTATGGAACGATATCTGAGCTAATTTCAATCTCTGGTTTTATGGAGCACCCCAACTCACCTTTCCCCTTAAGCAAGCATAGGTTGGTTTTCTACACTTGAGACCCTGTTCTGTTTTGTAATTCAGTTCCTGTGTAGCCAAGTTTACATTCCGTGTAGTAGTGATATCTTATGATATTTCTTTTTCTGTGTGACTTATTTCACTTAGAATCATCATAACAGAATCCACTCATTATGCTGCTACGGGCCTGATGACATAGATTTCATTGCTCAGTGATATTGCATTGTACGTAAGTACCACAACTTCTTTATCCATTTTTCGCTTTCTGTGATATTGAACTTGTACCGTAAATGAGGTTCTTGTAAACAGAGCTGTCCTAAACTTTGGGGTGGCTGTGTCTTTTTGATTTTAATTTCCCTAAGCTATAGGACCATAAGTGGAAGTGCCCTAGGCTCTGTTGCTTTGTTTTGTAGATGTTTCAGAAAACACCATACACTTCTCCAGAGTAGCTGTTCGCAATTTTCATCCCGCCCTTCAGCATGACAAGGCTCCCAGTTCTCCATGGCCTGTCCTGCCTTTCTCGATTTTACAGTTTTTTCACATGGCCCTTTTGACCGGGGGGCAGTGAGACTTCATTGTAGTGCAGATTTCCTTTGCAAGCTTGCTTGTTTGGCCAAAAAGGGCGTATGCGTTTTTTCCTGAATATATTCAGGAAAAAATGCATACGCCCTTTTTGGCCAAGTGCATCATTGTGGACGTTCTGCCTCTTTTCCTATGCTTTACATGCAATTCCAGTCTACCTCCTGAAATCGGTTTCCTGTAATTCTGCCCCGCATTCAAGTCCACTTGGCAGCCTTACTTCAATATATTTTTGGACGATAGGTGTCATTTATAACTCTGCAGGTTTGTGAATGACAGTGCCCCTGAGCTCCTTTCTTCAACTCGCTTTCTTGTGAGCTGGCCGCAATACCGCAGGATTGCTTCAGGCCCTAGTGCGGTTCCGGCACGGCACGCTGAGCCTCTGGTTAATTCCTCTTCCTGGTGGGAAATGAGAGTAAAATTTGCCCGTCCAGACACCTCCAGCTAGTCTCTCATTGGTTCTCCCTATTCCTGTTGATCTTCCGTAGAAATTGCAAACTGGGCCAAACAGGAGGTTAAATGCACTGAGTCGCCAAGTGGGGAGAGTGTTAGTAAAGCGTCTGGAATGTTGCACCCGAGTACCAGGGAAAGAAAGCTGAGACACATTTGAACAGGTTTCCAGATCACACGGTGGATCATACTCTGGGTTCCACATGCATGTTTTAGCTGAAGGAAGAATCCCTTAAACCTGGAGAGTTGAGACCCATGGAATGGGTACCATGCAATATGACTTCAAACGGTCTGCATTTGCTCACCGAACCTCACCAATCCTATCACTGCTGTGTTTATGTCGCTGTACACACGCTTGATTCTCTTTCGGAGACATAGAAATCCATAGGTTTTTAAGATTCTTACTAGTCAGGTATATTCTTAGGCGTTTAATATGGGGTGTTGAGTCCACTTCGTTGAGCAAGGAGTAGCTCTTGTCTATTACATATGTGGCTTATGGAACGGTATCTGTGCTACTTTCAATCTCTGGTTTTATGCAGCACCCCAACTCACCTTTCCCCTTAAGCAAGCATAAGTTGGTTTTCTACATTTGAGACCATGTTCTGTTCTGTAATTCAGTTCCTGTTTAGCCAAGTTTACATTCCGTGTAGTAGTGATATCTTATGATGTTTCTTTTTCTGTGTGACTTATTTCACTTAGAATTATCGTACCTGAATCTACTCATTATGCTGCTACGGGCCTGATGACATAGATTTCATTGCTGAGTGATATTGCATTGTACGTAAGGACCACAACTTCTTTATCCATTTTTAGCTTTCTGTGATATTGAACTTGTACCGTAAACGAGGTTCTTGTAAACAGAGCCGTCCCAAACTTTGGGGTGGCTGTGTCTTTTTGATTTTAATTTCCCTAAGCTATAGGACCATAAGTGGAAGTGCCCTAGGCTCTGTTGCTATGTTTTTTAGATGTTTCAGGAAACACCATACACTTCTCCAGAGTGGCTGTTGGCAATTTACATCCTGCCCATCAGCATAACAAGGCTCCCAGTTCTCCATGGCCTGTCCTGCCTTTCTGGATTTTACACTTTTTTAAGATGGCCCTTTAGACCTGGGGGCAGTGAGACTTCATTGTAGTGCAGATTTCCTTTGCAAGCTTGCTTGGTTGGCCAAAAAGGGCGTATTCGTTTTTTCCTGTCGAAAAGACGCATACACCCTTCTTGGCCAAGTGCATCATTGTGGACGTTCTGCCTCTTTTCCTATGCTATACATGCAACTCCAGTCTACCTCCTGAAATCGGTTTCCTACAATTCTGCCCCGCTTTCAAGTGTTCTTGGCAGCCTTACTTCAATAAGTTTTTGGACGATAGCTATCATTTATAACTCTGCAGGTTTGTGAATTACAGTGCCCCTGAGCTCCTTTCTTCACCTCGCTTTCTTGTGAGCTAGCCGCAACACCGCAGGATTGCTTCAGGCCCTAGTGTGGTTCCGGCATGGCACGCTGAGCCTTTGGTTAATTCCTCTTCCTGGTGGGAAATGATAGTTAAATTTGCCCGTCCACACACCTCCAGCTAGTCTCTCATTGGTTCTCCCTAGTCCTGTTCATCTTCCGCAGAAATTGCAAACTGGGCCACACAGGAGGTTAAAGGCACTGACTCTCCAAGTGGGGAGAGTGTTAGTAAAGCATCTGGAATGTTGCACCCGAGTACCAGCGGACGAAAACTGAGACACATTTGAACACGTTTCCCGATCACATGGTGGATCATACTCTGGGTTCCACATGCATGTTTTAGCTGAAGGAAGAATCCCTTAAACCTGGAGAGTTGACACCCATGGAATGGGTATCATGCAATATGACTTCAAAGGGTCTGCATTTACTCACCGAGCCTGACCAGTCCTATCACTGCTGCGTTTATGCCGCTGTACACACGCTTGATTCTCTTTCGGAGACATAAATATCCATAGGTTTTAAGATTCTTACTAGTCAGGTATAATCTTAGGCGTTTAATATGGGGTGTTGTGTCCTCTTCGTTGACAAGGAGTAGCTCTTGTCTATTACATATTTGGCTTATGGAAAGGTATCTGTGCTAATTTCAATCTCTGGTTTTATGTAGCACCCCAACTCACCTTTCCCCTTAAGCAAGCATAAGTTGGTTTTCTACATTTGAGACCCTGTTCTGTTTTGTAATTCAGTTCCTGTGTAGCCAAGATTACATTCCGTGTAGTAGTGATATCTTATGATGTTTCTTTTTCTGTGTGACTTATTTCACTTAGAATCATCGTACCTGAATCCACTCATTATGCTGCTACGGGCCTGATGACATAGATTTCATTGCTGAGTGATATTGCATTGTATGTAAGTACCACAAAGTCTTTATCTATTTTTCGCTTTCTGTGATATTGAACTTGTCCCATAAACGAGGTTCTTGTAAATAGAGGCGTCCCAAACTTTGGGGTGACTGTGTCTTTTTGATTTTAATTTCCCTAAGTTATAGGACCATATGTGGAAGTGCCCTAGGCTCTGTTGCTTTGTTTTTTAGATGTTTCAGGAAACACCATACACTTCTCCAGAGTGGCTGTTGGCAATTTACATACCACCCATCAGCATAACAAGGCTCCCAGTTCTCCATGGCCTGTCCTGCCTTTCTGGATTTTACACTTTCTCAGAAGGCCCTTTTGACCCGGGGGCAGTGAGACTTCATTGTAGTGCAGATTTCCTTTGCAAGCTTGCTTGGTTGGCCAAAAAGGGCGTATGCGTTTTTTCCTGAATATATTCAGGAAAAAACGCATACGCCCTTTTTGGCCAAGTGCATCATTGTGGACGTTCTGCCTCTTTTCCTATGCTTTACATGCAATTCCAGTCTAACTCCTGAAATCGGTTTCCTGCAATTCTGCCCTGCTATCAAGTCCTCTTGGCAGCCTTACTTCAATATATTTTTGGACGATAGCTGTCATTTATAACTCTGCAGGTTTGTGAGTGACAGTGCCCCTGAGCTCCTTTCTTCAACTCGCTTTCTTGTGAGCTGGCCGCAACACCGCAGGATTGCTTCAGGCCTTAGTGTGGTTCCGGCACGGCACACTGAGACTTTGGTTAATTCCTCTTCCTGGTGGGAAATGAGAGTTAAATTTGCCCGTCCAGACTCCTCCATCTAGCCTCTCATTGGTTCTCCCTATTCCTGTTCATCTTACGCAGAAATTGCAAACTGGGCCAAACAGGAGGTTAAAGGCACTGACTCTCCAAGTGGGGAGAGTGTTAGTAAAGCGTCTGGAATATTGCACCCGAGTACCAGGGGACAAAAACTGAGACATATTTGAACACGTTTCCCGATCACACGGTGGATCATACTCTGGGTTCCACATGCGTGTTTTACCTGAAGGAAGAATCCCTTAAACCTGGAGAGTTGAGACCCATGGAATGGGTACCATGCAATATGACTTGAAAGTGTCTGCATTTGCTCACCGAACCTCACCAATCCTATCACTGCTGCGTTTATGCCACTGTAAACATGCTTGATTCTATTTCAGAGACATATAAATCCATAGGTTTTAAGATTCTTAGTAGTCAGGTATATTCTTAGGCGTTTAATATGTGGTGTTGAGTCCACTTCGTTGAGTAAGGAATAGCTCTTGTCTATTACATATTTGGCTTATGGAACGGTATCTGTGCTAATTTCTATCTCTGGTTTTATGCAGCACCCCAACTCACCTTTCCCCTTAAGCAAGCATAAGTTGGTTTTCTACATTTAAGGCCCTGTTCTGTTTTGTAATTCAGTTCCTGTGTAGCCAAGTTCACATTCCGTGAATTAGTGATATCTTATGATGTTTCTTTTTCTGTGTGACTTATTTCACTTAGAATCATCGTACCTTAATCCACTCATTATGCTGCTACGAGCCTGATGACATACATTTCATTGCTGAGTGATATTGCATTGTACGTAAGTACCACAACTTCTTTATCCATTTATCGCTTTCTGTGATATTGAACTTGTACCGTAAACGAGGTTCTTGTAAACAGAGCCGTCCCAAACTTTGGGGTGGCTGTGTCTTTTTGATTTTAATTTCCCTAAGCTATAGGACCATAAGTGGAAGTGCCCTAGGCTCTGTTGCTTTGTTTTTTATATGTTTCAGGAAACACCATACACTTCTCCAGAGTGGTTGTTGGCAATTTACATCCCACCCATCAGCATAACAAGGCTCCCAGTTCTCCATGGCCTGTCCTGCCTTTCTGGATTTTACACTTTTTTCAGATGGCCCTTTTGACTGGGGGGCAGTGAGACTTCATTTTAGTTCAGATTTCCTTTGCAAGCTTGCTTGGTTGGCCAAAAAGGGCGTATGCGTTTTTTCCTGAATATATTCAGGAAAAAACGCATACGCCCTTTTTGGCCAAGTGCATCATTGTGGACGTTCTGCCTCTTTTCCTATGCTTTACATGCAATTCCAGTCTACCTCCTGAAATCGGTTTCCTGCAATTCTACCACACATTCAATTTCTCTTGGCAGCCGTACTTCAATATATTTTTGGACGATAGCTGTCATTTATAACTCTGTAGGTTTGTGAATTACAGTGCCCCTGAGCTCCTTTCTTCAACTCGCTTTCTTGTGAGCTGGCCGCAAAGCCGCAGGATTGCTTCAGGCCCTAGTGTGGTTCCAGCATGGCACACCGAGCCTTTGGTTATTTCCTCTTCCTGGTGGGAAATGAGAGTTAAATTTGCCCGTCCAGACACCTCCAGCTAGTCTCTCATTGGTTCTCCCTATTCCTGTTCATTTTCCGCAGAAATTGCAAACTGGGCCACACAGGAGGTTAAAGACTCTGACTCTCCAAGTGGGGAGAGTGTTAGTAAAGCATCTGGAATGTTGCGCCCGAGTACCACGGGACAAAAACCGAGAAACATTTGAACACGTTTCTCGATCACACAGTGGATCATACTGTGGGTTCCACATGCATGTTTTAGCTGAAGGAAGAATCCCTTAAACCTGGAGAGTTGAGACCCTTGGAATGGGTAATATGCAATATGACTTCAAAGGGTCTGCATTTGCTCACCGAACCTCACCAGTCCTATCACTGCTGCGTTTATGCCGCTGTACACACGCTTGATTCTCTTTCAGAGACATATAAATCCATAGGTTTTAAGATTCTTACTAGTCAGGTATATTCTTAGGCGTTTAATATGGGGTTCTGTGTCTTCTTCGTTGAGCAAGGAATAGCTCTTGTCTATTACATATTTGGCTTATGGAACGGAATCTGTGCTAATTTCAATCTCTGGTTTTATGCAGCACCCCAACTCACCTTTCCCCTTAAGCAAGCATAAGTTGGTTTTCTACATTTGAGACGCTGTTCTGTTTTGTAATTCAGTTCCTGTGTAGCCAAGTTTACATTCCGTGTATTAGTGAAACCTTATGATGTTTCTTTTTCTATGTGACTTATTTCACTTAGAATCATCGAACCTGAATCCACTCATTATGCTGCTACGGGCCTGATGACATAGATTTCATTGCTGGGTGATATTGCATTGTACGTAAGTACCACAACTGCTTTATCCATTTTTCACTTTCTGTGATATTGAACTTGTACTGTAAACGAGGTTCTTGTAAACAGAGCCTTCCCAAACTTTGGGGTGGCTGTGTCTTTTTGATTTTAATTTCCCTAAGCTACAGGACCATAAGTGGAAGTGCCCTAGGCTCTGTTGCTTTGTTTTTTGGATGTTTCAGGAAACACCATACACTTCTCCAGAGTGGCTGTTGGCAATTTACATCCCACCAATCAGCATAACAAGGCTCCCAGTTCTCCTTGGCCTGTCCTTCCTTTCTGGATTTTACACTTTTTTCAGATGGCCCTTTTGACCGGGGAGCAGTGAGACTTCATTGTTGTGCAGATTTCCTTTGCAAGCTTGCTTTGTTGGATAAAAAGGGCGTATGCGTTTTTTCCTGAATATATTCAGGAAAAAACGCACACCCCCCTTTTGGCCAAGTGCATCATTGTGGACGTTCTGCCTCTTTTCCTATGCTTTACATGCAATTCCAGTCTACCTCCTGAAATCGGTTTCCTGAAATTCTGCCCCGCTTTCAAGTCCTCTTGGCAGCCTTACTTCAATATATTTTTGGACGATAGCTGTCATTTATAACTCTGCAGGTTTGTGAATTACAGTGCCCCTGAGCTCCTTTCTTCAACTCGCTTTCTTGTGAGCTGGCCGCAACACCGCAGGATTGCTTCAGGCCCTAGTGTGGTTCTGGCATGGCACACTGTGCCTTTGGTTAATTCCTCTTCCTGTTGGGAAATGAGAGTTAAATTGGCCCGTCCAGACACCTCCAGCTAGTCTCTCATTGGTTCTCCCTATTCCTGTTCATTTTCCGCAGAAATTGCAAACTGGGCCAAACAGGAGGTTAAAGGCACTGACTCTCCAAGTGGGGAGAGTGTTAGTAAAGCGTCTGGAATGTTGCACCCGAGTACCAGGGGACGAAATCTGAGACACATTTGAACACATTTCACGATCACACGGTGGATCATACTCTGGGTTCCACATGCAGGTTTTAGCTGAGGGAAGAATCCCTTAAACCTGGAGAGTTGAGACCCATGGAATGGGTACCATGCAATATGACTTCAAATGGTCTGCATTTGCTCACCGAACCTCACCAAACCTCACCAAACCAATCACTGCTGCGTTTATGCCGCTGTACACACACTTGATTCTCTTTCGGAGACATATAAATCCATAGGTTTTAAGATTCTTACTAGTCAGGTATATTCTTAGGTGTTTAATATGGGGTGTTGAGTCCACTTCGTTGAGCAAGGAGTAGCTCTTGTCTATTATATATTTGGCTTATGGAACGATATCTGAGCTAATTTCAATCTCTGGTTTTATGGAGCACCCCAACTCACCTTTCCCCTTAAGCAAGCATAGGTTGGTTTTCTACACTTGAGACCCTGTTCTGTTTTGTAATTCAGTTCCTGTGTAGCCAAGTTTACATTCCGTGTAGTAGTGATATCTTATGATGTTTCTTTTTCTGTGTGACTTATTTCACTTAGAATCATCATAACAGAATCCACTCATTATGCTGCTACGGGCCTGATGACATAGATTTCATTGCTCAGTGATATTGCATTGTACGTAAGTACCACAACTTCTTTATCCATTTTTCGCTTTCTGTGATATTGAACTTGTACCGTAAATGAGGTTCTTGTAAACAGAGCTGTCCTAAACTTTGGGGTGGCTGTGTCTTTTTGATTTTAATTTCCCTAAGCTATAGGACCATAAGTGGAAGTGCCCTAGGCTCTGTTGCTTTGTTTTGTAGATGTTTCAGAAAACACCATACACTTCTCCAGAGTAGCTGTTCGCAATTTTCATCCCGCCCTTCAGCATGACAAGGCTCCCAGTTCTCCATGGCCTGTCCTGCCTTTCTCGATTTTACAGTTTTTTCACATGGCCCTTTTGACCGGGGGGCAGTGAGACTTCATTGTAGTGCAGATTTCCTTTGCAAGCTTGCTTGTTTGGCCAAAAAGGGCGTATGCGTTTTTTCCTGAATATATTCAGGAAAAAATGCATACGCCCTTTTTGGCCAAGTGCATCATTGTGGACGTTCTGCCTCTTTTCCTATGCTTTACATGCAATTCCAGTCTACCTCCTGAAATCGGTTTCCTGTAATTCTGCCCCGCATTCAAGTCCACTTGGCAGCCTTACTTCAATATATTTTTGGACGATAGGTGTCATTTATAACTCTGCAGGTTTGTGAATGACAGTGCCCCTGAGCTCCTTTCTTCAACTCGCTTTCTTGTGAGCTGGCCGCAACACCGCAGGATTGCTTCAGGCCCTAGTGCGGTTCCGGCACGGCACGCTGAGCCTCTGGTTAATTCCTCTTCCTGGTGGGAAATGAGAGTAAAATTTGCCCGTCCAGACACCTCCAGCTAGTCTCTCATTGGTTCTCCCTATTCCTGTTGATCTTCCGTAGAAATTGCAAACTGGGCCAAACAGGAGGTTAAATGCACTGAGTCGCCAAGTGGGGAGAGTGTTAGTAAAGCGTCTGGAATGTTGCACCCGAGTACCAGGGAAAGAAAACTGAGACACATTTGAACAGGTTTCCAGATCACACGGTGGATCATACTCTGGGTTCCACATGCATGTTTTAGCTGAAGGAAGAATCCCTTAAACCTGGAGAGTTGAGACCCATGGAATGGGGTACCATGCAATATGACTTCAAACGGTCTGCATTTGCTCACCGAACCTCACCAATCCTATCACTGCTGTGTTTATGTCGCTGTACACACGCTTGATTCTCTTTCGGAGACATAGAAATCCATAGGTTTTTAAGATTCTTACTAGTCAGGTATATTCTTAGGCGTTTAATATGGGGTGTTGAGTCCACTTCGTTGAGCAAGGAGTAGCTCTTGTCTATTACATATGTGGCTTATGGAACGGTATCTGTGCTACTTTCAATCTCTGGTTTTATGCAGCACCCCAACTCACCTTTCCCCTTAAGCAAGCATAAGTTGGTTTTCTACATTTGAGACCATGTTCTGTTCTGTAATTCAGTTCCTGTTTAGCCAAGTTTACATTCCGTGTAGTAGTGATATCTTATGATGTTTCTTTTTCTGTGTGACTTATTTCACTTAGAATTATCGTACCTGAATCTACTCATTATGCTGCTACGGGCCTGATGACATAGATTTCATTGCTGAGTGATATTGCATTGTACGTAAGGACCACAACTTCTTTATCCATTTTTCGCTTTCTGCGATATTGAACTTGTACCGTAAACGAGGTTCTTGTAAACAGAGCCGTCCCAAACTTTGGGGTGGCTGTGTCTTTTTGATTTTAATTTCCCTAAGCTATAGGACCATAAGTGGAAGTGCCCTAGGCTCTGTTGCTATGTTTTTTAGATGTTTCAGGAAACACCATACACTTCTCCAGAGTGGCTGTTGGCAATTTACATCCTGCCCATCAGCATAACAAGGCTCCCAGTTCTCCATGGCCTGTCCTGCCTTTCTGGATTTTACACTTTTTTAAGATGGCCCTTTAGACCTGGGGGCAGTGAGACTTCATTGTAGTGCAGATTTCCTTTGCAAGCTTGCTTGGTTGGCCAAAAAGGGCGTATTCGTTTTTTCCTGTCGAAAAGACGCATACACCCTTCTTGGCCAAGTGCATCATTGTGGACGTTCTGCCTCTTTTCCTATGCTATACATGCAACTCCAGTCTACCTCCTGAAATCGGTTTCCTACAATTCTGCCCCGCTTTCAAGTGTTCTTGGCAGCCTTACTTCAATAAGTTTTTGGACGTTAGCTATCATTTATAACTCTGCAGGTTTGTGAATTACAGTGCCCCTGAGCTCCTTTCTTCACCTCGCTTTCTTGTGAGCTAGCCGCAACACCGCAGGATTGCTTCAGGCCCTAGTGTGGTTCCGGCATGGCACGCTGAGCCTTTGGTTAATTCCTCTTCCTGGTGGGAAATGATAGTTAAATTTGCCCGTCCACACACCTCCAGCTAGTCTCTCATTGGTTCTCCCTAGTCCTGTTCATCTTCCGCAGAAATTGCAAACTGGGCCACACAGGAGGTTAAAGGCACTGACTCTCCAAGTGGGGAGAGTGTTAGTAAAGCATCTGGAATGTTGCACCCGAGTACCAGCGGACGAAAACTGAGACACATTTGAACACGTTTCCCGATCACATGGTGGATCATACTCTGGGTTCCACATGCATGTTTTAGCTGAAGGAAGAATCCCCTTAAACCTGGAGAGTTGACACCCATGGAATGGGTATCATGCAATATGACTTCAAAGGGTCTGCATTTACTCACCGAGCCTGACCAGTCCTATCACTGCTGCGTTTATGCCGCTGTACACACGCTTGATTCTCTTTCGGAGACATAAATATCCATAGGTTTTAAGATTCTTACTAGTCAGGTATAATCTTAGGCGTT